>NC_051161.1:88461056-88746056 GCF_013339745.2 Dermacentor silvarum
CAAAGGCACTGGGTAAACATTTTGAAGCATGACGTGCTTCTAGATCCCGTTGTCGGCGCCCTTCAAGAGAAGTTGAGCCAAAATCCAGAGCCGTTATCCGGCTCTGGAAACGAGAACATCCAAGCATCGTTGCGAGAGCAAAACTGGATCATGCGGGCAACCAGTGAAAGCTTAAGAAAGTGCGGTCTCTGGCCCCCTACTCCTTGTACAGGACCGCATTCTATACGCTAGTTACCGCCCAAACAAGTTGAAAAAATTGCTTTTGATTTCTTCCTAATGCTTGTCCATAGTATCACTCAAGCTGTAACTTCTAGTAAGCTGAATTTTAATTTGTCGTCTCTAATAGCGGGACCCTCCCTACTCATATAATGAACTTACCAAACATTTTACATGGGACGGAGACGATATCTTCCGCCACATATGAAACTAGGCAGACCACAGGCGTTGACACTCTGATTACTCCAGGTCGGGGCATACCCTAACCCCGCAGTGTTACACAGAATCTATCCAGAGATACAATCGACCAATGTTTGCGAGCTATGCTCAGACCTAGCTGACTTGAAACATATGCTCTGGCGGTGCCCCACGTTACACGACTACGAATGTCACGTCGTCCAAATGGGAGGCTGCCCTAAGCAGCCCCGATCTTGAAGCGCAGCTATGTGCTGTCCATCGAGCCCGCGATGCAGCAGAGGCTCGGCCTTTCCTTACCGACGTGGAAGCGGCCGGCTACGTGGTGACGCGCGTTCCGAGGGACCGTAATAAAGCTTTCTCATACCATATCATTTCCAATAGCGACGTTCAAAAGGCAGATACAGTGCACGATACACTTTATTGACATCTTTTGGCGTTAAGACAGGGTTGACTGTGCTCTTTTCCACGCCAGCGGTCCGTGAGTTTCGCGGCGCGGGTTTTGCGCCGCCTCCTTCGAGAGATGGAGCCACACTGCCTGACCAGGCCGGCAGCGTCCGGCACGCCACGGATGGTTGTTTGGCTGAGACGAGACTTGCAACGAGGTTCAGTTCAAAACAGGTTCATTTAGGCTAAGCTTTCAGGCTTGCGTCGCGGCACCAATCTGCTTTGCCGGTAGTCATTTCATGCGTACATCGACTCTCGTTTATGGGAGAGCTTTTTTTGACAATCTTCGTGTGCCTGTCAAGATTCTGCAGCCTCTCAATGATTGAGAAAAGCTCACTCAATCAACCCAGTGCCAGACTCTGATCGCCGTGACAGGCCCGTGAGTAGCTTGTTAGACGAGGGGATACGTTTTGTTGCAAACATTATGAAATCCTGTATCTGTCCAGGAACGCAGGTGTGTCGTGAGTTCATCCACGTGCTTTATTTATGTCCCAGCTAGATATCCTATTTTTTCGCCGATGGCTGTGTACTTCGCTCCACAGAGATGGACAGAAAGCGTTCCCGCACAAGGCAGCATCGCGTACACAGGTCAACATGAGACAGAGTCCTTCAGCTGAATCTCCTTCAATTACCCCTCGCGTGCTTGGTCTTTGCTATGTACTGTTTACCTAAAAGAGAAGGAGATGCGGGCGTCATTCATGATGCGAACCTCTCCTACAGCCATCTTTATTTTTTGAAATCGTAATGTTGATAGTGAAACATTCTCGTTATACGGGCGGTACATAAACACGAATGAACGAAACAAGAGTTCTTTGCCAGCAGGTCGATTGGCTTCCTTAAAAATTAAACACATATTAATCTTCGAAATAAATTAAAGGTGACCCAATTACCTGGTTGCTCAATGCAAACTCCAATAGGACGTGGATGTGTCCTCTAGGGTTGGTAATATTGATGAATATTTAATCGAATGATTGATTAAATGTGTCCTGCGAAACGACTAACCTTTATCGATGTCCACCTCCGATTTATTCCACTTTATCGATTAGGCCTGTTCGATTAATCTTTTTGGAGAGTTTGATGGAGTGGCGCGAAAATTTTGAAATCGTACTGGAATGGCGGCACACAAGCAGTGACTGTGCGGCCGTGGTAGAGCGACTGTCGGCTGTTTTTCCGAGTCGCGAGTGATGGCGAGCCGAGCGCTTCCCCTCTCTTCCGCCCCATCTCACACTCCACCACGCGCCCGAAGCCGGAGGCTTGAAATGCCCTCACAATTCAAAGCCAGTCGTTGATCATCGTGCCACTCCCAGTCCACTGAAGACGTGGCACATCATACGCGCCGGTTTGGAGCATGTATTTGACATAACGATGGAGTTCATGTGGATTCCAGCAAATCTATAACGTGTGAGCATCTATTCTCGCATGTTGGTTGTGTGGCCATTCAAAGAAGGTGTCCGTTTCTCCAAAACATCTCAGCCAATTGACATTCCTTCGCTCTGTAGAAAAGAGCATGTGGTTTAAAATCTTAAACCAGTAATTTTCTTTTCCTGTGCAGATTGCAATTTCTTGCATATTTTAGTTGAACTTCACTTTTCACTTATGCCATTTTTCGTATTTTCTTGTTTAACTATGCTGTACAGGGGTTCACTAGCGCCATGCATCTTCTTTAATTCTGCACTAAGTGCAATATTGTAACACATATTGTTGATCTTGTCCAAATCCACTAGTGCCAACTATACTTAGTCTTTAACAAGTTGAAGATTACCCTTTATCAAAGGTTCCACCGTTCAAACATTAAAATAGGGTTCCAAAGAAGTAGATAACTCTGTTTCAATCTTTTAAGAAGTGCCCGGCAAAAATTTCGATTAATCAATAAATTGGCGAAAACTCCTGTATCAAAAGCGACTAACCAATTACAGGCTCTAATGCTGAATTATTAATCGTTGATCGAATAAAAAATTATCTACCATCCCTAGTATTCTCTGACCCTTATTAACAAATTGTGAAAGAAACTTACAAAAACACGAATAAAATCGTTTAGTTGGCCAACACCTCGTGACCATTTCAGCGATAAACCTGTATATCTTATGCTTGCGGTTACATGTTTCTTTCAGGCAACTGAGGTAAAAATGTTGTCAGCGTTTCATAGTGCATATTGTAAAGGTCAACATGCCTCTGTTACTAAGAGTGTAATTGTAAATTGTAAATTGTAAATTATAAATTGCCAAACACAGAGCATCAACCGCAAAAGGGCGCCTCAGAACTCTCATAAGATTTTTATCATACCTATCTTCGTTAAAACCGTAAGTTTAATCCTTAAGTAAGCAAAGAAATCAAGAAGCTGTCGCAATTTGCAGAGGCATGTATGTGTTTGATGTTCACCGTATATGCCTCAACCACCTTCACAAAAATTCGTTTGTCTGTGCGATGTGACCTTGTGACTTGTTCTTGATACTTCCCGTTTTGTTATAATGTAGCGCAGCTACCTAACAATGACAGCTTCACGCCGCGATTTCAGGCCAGTGTTGCCAAACAATTTTTAAAGAAGACCCAACGAGGTGGCCGAAAATACCCTATATTACCCAACGCGGACGTCGCCAAGGCTCTGCGTTTTACCCTACGCATTAGTTTAGCGGTAAAATAGTTCAGTAGATAATTTGCATCAAGCGAATGTTAGTAAAACATAACGGGGCGCTAATATAAGCCGAAGGACACGCTAAAGTAATCGAAAGAAGCAATTTTCCTAAATTAGTTTTATATAAGTTACATCGAACGTCAAGAAAACGCATGCGTGTGGCCTAAGATAATGTTTTGAAGATATCGAATTCACTAGAAAAATCGCAGAATATTTAGTGTAATAATAAGGACGGGGTCCAGTATGTTATTTATTAGCCCTTCATTTCTAGAATTGTGCTGTCTTGCACCGCTATGACGAACACGAACCGACAACGAAAGCTTAAACATCTGTTTAAGCTCGGCTAAAAACCACTCAGTATCTCTGATATGTTCATTTCCTTTCGATGCAGTGCAATATGCCGTTCTTCGACACTCATGTGTGCACAGTTCCGGCCAGTAGTTGCTAAGGCTGACTTGATTACTAGACCAGCTCAAGGTCAATACCGTTTTTTTTTTTACATCAGACATACTATAGGAGATCATTTCAGCATCCGGGTTATAGTATGGCAAAGATTATATGAGCTGGGCTCATGTCGAAATATTCTTAAGTGATTGCGTGTCATCATGTTTTATATCCTGATTGCGTGTCATCATGTTTTTATATTTTCGAAGGTGGCATTCACGTGGCTCCCAAAGTAGGAAGGGAGAGTTCGCCACTCTTCTTCAATATTTGCGAGGTAAGGCGGGAAATAAAAGCAAGACTCTTCTGAAGTGTTGGCAGCACAGGCGGCTCTACTACAGACAGCCTTCGCAGTGAAAGCAGTTGCTGGCGCTATGAACTTGACCTCGAAGGTCCTTGTACGAGCAAACACCTGACAGCGAACTCGGAGGTCTGCTATGTCAGTTTTCTTACCTGCTTCAATGCACGTAGCTATGCAGTACTTGCGGTCTCCACCCCGGTAGACATCCCCTGCCGGCAGGAAATCTTCGGTGTCGATGTGGTTGATCTCACTAATTTCTATTGCGCTTGGTAAACTTCGTTTACCAAGCGCAATAGAAATTTGCGCGTTTACCAAGCACAAAGAAGCCTCACTGTTAAATTACAACAGGGTCCCGAGAAGACACACACTCTCCGTTTCAAGCTCTATCGGGAAATCCTGACGGGGCTGTAAAAGTGCCCTTAGCTTGTTGACCAAGTTCAGAACATCTTTCATGAAGCTTAAATAGGTCTTGGTGGCCTAGTTCATGTCGTTCAGGATGTTCTCAGCCATGGTAATACGATCATTGATGGCTGCTTTTTGTAAGGTAAGTCTAATCGTGTCCCATTTTCTAATACACGCTCAATAAATTTGTGAAGGATGAGCAATTCCGTCTCACTGAGACGGATAGTTTTTTTTTTCGCCTTTTGCAGATAATTCTCAACAAGCGGGCAGCTAGGCTTGTCACTTGCTGCTATGGCTGAAATAACCGGTGATGTTACCGAGGAAATCTTCAATGTAGTTAGGTAACTTCATTACAGCGTTGCTCGCGGTGACGTGGGCTGAATGGCACATGCAGCGTGTGACCACGAAACTTCGGTCTGCCTTTTCCTGCAGTTTCTGCGAAAAAGAATTGTGTTGGCCGATAATTACACTGATATTGTCACAGGCAAAGCCTGTGGCAATATCAAGACGGATATGTTTTCAAGACGGATGTTCTACTCCGAGAAGCAGTTTTCAACTGCTGATGCAAGCTTCTCTGTAGAACAACTAATGGCCTCCAAGCGAACCGGTTTAGAAGAGTTTATTCATGACCTCTCGTTTCACGATTGAAAACAACCGCACAACAGATCAGAGGAGCGTAGTGCTGTAAATGTTGGTACCTTCATCGACAAAAAGTGAGAAATTTGATTTTAGAATTTCTGGGAGCTGGTCAGTCAGTGGTTTTTGCCCAGACGTATTTTATTACCACTCTGGATATTGTCTGGAGCATCTGAACTTGATTTGCAATGGTCGAGTCTAGAAAAAAAATTGTTTACAAGATCTTCTCGATATTGGATTGCTGAAAATACCGAAAAGAACCTACAGTAACGTAATTAACCCACGGCTGGCAACACCGTTCGAAATTACCCTACATTTTGTCGAATAATTGCATCACGTCCCTGCGGCTCTACTAAGACGTCAAAATGCTGCAAATAACTTACAGTAGGGTAATTACCCGGCGGTTGGCAACATTGCTTCAGGCGGCATGTTTGTAAATTTTGCTTTATAAATTCGCACGCTTACTACATTGCCCTTACGCTGACATATGAGACCAATCAGTAACGTCCTTCCACATGTGAAAGTTGCCCATAATCTCAGCGTGAAATCAGCTGCTAAATCACGTTCCTTGCTTTCTGGAAGCGAACAAGTGCTCAATTGCTTTTATGGTCTGACGATACGTTACTATTTAAGACGTAATTATTCTGAACGCGCACGCGCCTAATCTCAAACATGTGCCTTCTCTTTGTGTGTCTTTCTTGCACCATCTTGTGGGGCAGCCAATTTCAAAAATTTAGTTAATGTGTCAGCATGTACTTTTCGCCTGTTTTCTCGAAAGCAGCTCTGTTGCAGCAATGGAGTCTGAACTGCAGTCCTGGTATGGAATAGAAATAATTATGCAGATTCAACACAAATATTTAAATCAGTGTGAAGCGAAGCACTCGTGAAGCGGTTCATCAAGTATGATGAATTTGCCCATTTTATTCCTGCGACTTTGGTGTAAAGGAAACTGGCGAGCGCGCACGCGCTAGGCAATGTTATACACGTGGGGATCATCTCAACTAGCTGTAGTTGTCGTTGGAACGATGGAAGTATACGTGCGAGTGTGGCCTAATGGGTAGGGCATCAGGATGCTGGGCTGGGTGACCGAGCTTTGATCGGGCACGTAACTGTTTTCTTTTTAAGTGTGAGCTATTCAGCAGGAGAGCAGCAGCACTCAGCGGTACCTAGCAGCGATGGCCAGTAAAGTCCGGGAGCGTTCGTATAAGAAGCCTCACTGTCAAATTACTCTTGCGAGATTTAAGATTGCGAGATGTATTGATCTTGCTGCATTACAAGCTTGGGAGATGCATACGTTTATAGCAATGATCTTTGTATGCAATGGGCGTGCGAAAATGTGTCACGAAATGAGTGCTGTATGTATGTCAATGGACCTTTATCAAACAGAAATATACCTGCACGTCGAATGTCAACAGGACCAAGTGCCTTTTTTTTCTGGCCACATAGCATGTAGCTCTTGCTCCTCTCACTTCTAACCGTATAAAAAAACTGAACTGAACTAAATTAAGGCAAAATTTAGGTAACGTGGCTGCCGCTACTTTTCTTCCCTTTTTTGTATGCTGCTCAGCCGCAAGAGCGCATCATGAACTGTAATCCTGGTAAAAAAATATCTGTTGCATGATTTACGTGCATTTTTTTTTTTGCGTGTAGCACTTGAAGTTTGTCAGATGTTTAGGTTCACATGAATAATCTTTATATGCAACGTGCATACAAAAAAGATGTTGCGAAATGCGTACATAACGAATGTAAACAGATCTATATAAAATGTAAATGTATTTGTTTGCCGAGTGTCTAAGGAACAAGTGCCTCTGTCATGTCACACGGCCTGTAACTCTTGGTATTATTTCTGCATAAAAAGAAATAAATTGCGCTGCTGTAAAAACTCCATGTTCCCTATAATCCCCATTTCAAGTAACATCACATGACATGTGATGTTACTCACATGACATGTATGAAAAAACGGGTTTCTATATGGGATTCTACATGCTCCATATTGGATTATTTGTTAGGAGAATCAGGGGTCATATGGCTTTTTCGCAGTAAAGTGAACTGAAAGCGAGCCTCTTCAGGTATTTTTTAAATATAATACTGCAAAACTCACCCCACCATCTTGTAAAATACGCAGTATTCTCTGGGTTGGCTCATTACAAACATATTTATATGCCGTACAGAAAAGTCTACCGCGTAATGTCATTTTCATTTTGGTGCCTCTGACCTAACTGTTTGTTATGTTTTGACGCCTGTATGTGTGTGTGTGAGGGGGGGGGGGGGTTATGTGCGATCCAGACAGGAGCAGAGGGTGGCAAATACATGAAAAATATCACCAATGAAATTGTTGATTCTTACTTATTTTAATCGCAGTGGAAAGAGTTTTCAAACTGGTCAACTTCGCAAATTGATTTGTATCGTCATCGATGTAGATGATGAGGTTCGCAGCACCAGGGGCGAGCATATTCGCATATTTTGATTTTTAGGCATTATAACAGGAATAAGTAATGTTAAAATTAGCTTCTCTGGTGGCACATAGTTTTCGTAGGATAGCAGATAGGTTAAACACACCGAGAGTGGACGCTTCATAAGAAAAACAATATGAAACATTGATAGGTGAAGTTACTGCGTTATATTGAAATTGTGTCACCGCCAAGCCGCGATGTATCAGATTTAGGCTGTCTTCTTGAAGGCAGTTTATGCAAGACCGGAGATGTCTTTGAAATAGGAAAACGAAGAACGTGCTATCAAAACTAAAAGTGAGCAAAGTTTCAGCCTGCATATATTGAAAATTTTCCTTCTATAGAAACAGCAATATTGCAAAAAAAAAGAGCGTAGTTCCGTAACGTCACATTTACGGCAACGGCATCAATCTTCAGCCACAAAACTAATAGAAATGCTTTGGCTTTCATCTTAGCCACCATGTTCAATTGTTCACCCAAAAAAACGTAATATTTAGAAATTTTTTTCTTCTTCCCTGTCTGGGATTTTACGTGCCAAACCAGTTCTGATTATGAGGCACGCCGTAGTGCAGGGCTCCGGAATAATTTCTACCAGCTGGGGTTCTTTAACGTGCACTACAACGCATACCACCTATCTAGCTTGGGTGCTTCTTGACTGTTCTAGAGTTTGTATGCTTCAGTATTCGTTGTGTCGTTTCGTTACACATTGAACAAACTGAAACACATTCTCAGGACTGAACCAGTGTCTAGACAATAATTTTCAACGTGTCCGGAGATATGCATTGGTGTTCCAGTTACTTTTGTGCTTTAATGCACAAAACAGCGTTTTTGTCAAAAAATTAACTGGCATAACCATGCATTCATCGGACACTTTGAAAAAAATATCTCGAAACTAGCTGATTCAGTCCTGAGAATTCGTTCCAAGTGAATACGCCTTGCGAACTCAGCGGCTATAGTTGGTAGATTGAAAGATGGGCCCCAAAATAATTAACTAAAAAGTTAAAATTAATTAGAAAGTTAATTAGCATTCTTATGTAAATATTCAATTAGGCGTTTTGATTTCTCGTGGAAGTAATGGCTCCCTCATCAAGTAGTGTAGATCAAGGATTATCATTCTGCTATCTGCTACAGGCAATGTTTGAAAATTTGGTGCAGCTAAAATGAAACGCCCTGTATGTCTGTTCTCAAATCGCATGTGTATACTCTGCGCAATTGAAGCTAGCCTGCACTCAAAGACGGCGGTTATGGTCAAACCGCATTCTGAGCGTCGGCGTATTGACCAACGAGGATGCTGGCTTTCGTTTGATTTGTTATTTTTAGCGCTATTCACCTTCTTGTTTATAAGCCGAAACATGAGAAGACTGACAAGGATATCAAAAGATGGTCGGAAAACCGGTTTAATTTATTACACGCTCGTTTCTTCTACACGGCGCGCTGCTTTCTGGATCGTCAGAGTGTGCCTTTGAAGTTCAGAGAAGCCCACATATTTGTCAAAAAGTCGTTTTTGCAGGTGCTGCAGTACTGGGAAGCAGTTCTTCAGGCAGTCTTGCCAAGAAAAATTGAGCGGAAATGAACTCGAGAGCGGCTAGATAATTTTACTCATTGCAGCTATACCACCAAATATATATTTCAAAAAGCAAAACCCGAAGGAAAGATACAGAGAGGTAGAAAATAACTCTAAAGATGGAATAGACTACACTTATAAACAGCGTAAAAGGCAAAGCAGAATACCTGATGGTGGTGGAACTTCGGCCTCTTTTAACACAAGAACAGGGGTGCTATGCAGGATGCCCCGAGTTTGGCGAAACTCGGGATCTTCACGAGCTCTGGCGACGCCCCAAGATGAAAGAACTAATGGTAACATGACAAAGTTTGTCCGTCGGCACACCTCCAGTTTCATTGGTTTATCTAGATTCACTCTGGGTGGCCATCATCACTTGGGCGTTGCCATATGGGCGGTCGACAAACTGGGGCTCACGTGATCATACGGTCGGTGCATGGTCGTGCATTCTTCCACTTGTTTGTCGTTCCACCGAGTGCATTAGAGGCACAAGCAAGTTATCAAATAAATGCATTTAGTACAATGATATTAGTCACATTACCGTAGGGTATAGGTGTTTTAAAGTTTACAAATTGTACACTGAATGTGTATTAGACTAATTTGTAGTTTAATCGTTTCGCATTATACCACGAGGGCACGCTCGCCCTCCTCTTTCTTCCTCTGGATTGGATTGGCGCGGCTCGCTACGTGCTTGCGCTAGCATTTCCGAGTACAGATTGGTGCGCGCTTGGTTTTCGTACTGGGCTTTGAACAGATCGCTCGTTGCTCTTTCTCTTTCCTCTAGATTTAATTGGCGCGGCTCCCTACGTGCTTGCGCTCCCATTTCCGAGCACAGATTGGTGTGCGCCTGATTTTTACACTGGGCTTTGAACAGATCGCTCGTTGCTCGCGCTAAAGTAAGGCTTCGAGACGAAGGGAGCGTCGGCTAGCGCAGAAGTGGTTTGCCGCGCGCTTACCGTGTAAGCACTCAGCAATGTCGGAAAACACTCATGCAAGGATAAAAAAACTACGCTTTATTTTCTTTTACATTGTCACGCACCTTCATACTGGCTAGCGCCGAGCGATGGCTTCTAACAACCGCAGGAAAGAGTCTTTATACTTGGTGGCCCGAGCGATCCGTGGCTTCTAACAAACGCAAGAAAGGGTCTTTGCAGCGCACGCGGCCGTTGAGTGCCACCACATTCATCCCAGGTGGGACTCCAGCATCAGTGCAGTTACTCTGTACCCACTGCTTACGAGGTGGCGCTTCACTTTTTGACAATAACTTTCTATTTTTCGCGTGTGAACGCCCGTGTTGGTTTCCACAAAGTGCACGCTGTGGTTAACTGTCTCCCAATGCAGATTAAGGCATAGCCCCGTTAGCATCCACTGAATTTGGGACACAGTTGTATGCGGCCAATTCGTCACTATGAATAATGGTCCCCGGTTGAACATTGGCTGCAATAATGGCGCCTAGCGTCACTGCCTTTCGTCAGTCGACCTTGAAAAGTAGCAGCACCCCTCAGGTCGCGCAGACCATGCCGAAGACCCATGGGCCACCATCTTTAACACCACCGTAGTTTTGGCGGCTCGGCGGAACGTTGTCGCCCGTCATTAGGCGGCCTCGATTGCACTTTTGCTCGCCGCGAAGAAGGCACTCGTCAATTTGCGCTGTCTTCCCGGGGCCACCGAGTGGAGCTCGCGCCAGCAGCTCGTCCCTCGCGACCTTACGGGGGTAGCTCCTCCAGTCGGCGATGGCGTGCTCCGATAGAGGAAACAAGTCTACGGTCTCTTTCAACATCCATATGTCTACGTTTTTTTCTCACGCAGTACGTGAGTCAAATCATTTGGCGCCTGGAGAGGTGCCGTTCGGACGGCCGAGGCGGTCCATGTTGGCGCAGTAACTTCCTTCGCCTCTCTGCCCGTGCCGTGCAGCGGTACCATGTACCTGCCAGAACTGATTTCGGCACCAGAAGGCAGCCCGGCGTCAATTCTGAGTCTTCCAATATAATGTGACTACTACTTCGCCTGCACAGGTTGGTTGGTCCGGGTTGAACCCCAGGTGCTCGCAGGTGCTCCAGTACTCCGATGACGACGCCGGACCTGACCTGGGGCTGGGGCGCGGTGGACGAGCTTGCTTGAAACAATAGAGAGCCGAAGCGATCCCACGAACTATTCCTCCGCAGCCTAGTCACACCAGTCTACGCTGGGAAAGCATAATTTGCCCGCCACCCTATCTCCGCAAACGACGGCCTTCGCCTAACTCGTCACACAGCCAGTGCACTCACGTTTTGGAAAGGCAGAAATGACGCTGAAACGGGTCCAGACGGTCATATTGACGCTTGCTGCCGCTGGATGCGATTACACAGGCTGCTGCTGCCGTCACCATGTTCCCGAGTTCAACTCGAGGGGGGTTTCGCGATGTACGAGTTTGGCCCGAGTTCGCGTGTCAATCAAAACCATACGTCACGCCCCGCGCGAGGCATGTAACTCTTGTGCGCGCCCGCCACGGTTGGGCCACGCCCAACTTATTTTCCGGCAACAGCGACGTGGTACGGAACTGAGAGGCATCAACAATCTTGACCGCCGACATAAAATACGCACAGCACACTGTCATCGGTGATGCACTGTAACTGAGAACCACTATCAAAAACAAAGCGGCGACTTTCGCTGGCTCATGCATCTATCTTCTTAGGCTGTGATGGCCCCACAACATGGTTCATTGTCTGCATTGTAGCGACGTAGCGCGCAGCAAATAATTATCGGAACGACACTGTAGCTGCTTGCAAGGTGTCGATGCGCCGTGGTGGATGACGATGCTGAGCAGTGCGTAGTGTTTTCCATCGTAAAGGTATCGCAGCTGTTGTTTGAGATGGCTGCTCTGTCATCGGTGGTGTATCGGATCTGCAGTGTCGCAAACACGGTCAGCGCCGAGAAACGCTCGCTTTTTAAAACCCAGTGCGATGGCATTTCTTCATCACAAGCACGGCACACTAAATAGTTGCAACCCCTTCCTGCGTTCGAAGTTTAATTTCCTAACTGCACACAGGAGCCATCACCCGCCAAAATGCGATTGCTGCGCTGTCGTTACTACATCTATCTGCGATCGCTGTTAGCTCAGCAGCAGAGGCAATCGGCAAGCACATTGGAGAGAACAACTCTGCGTATACATGCGAACGGAGGCACCTTCACTGGGCAAGCGATGACAAGCGATGAATTGTGTCACTGGGCAGCGCGCTCTTCTTTGCAATGCATCGCGGAGGCTTCGCGCACGCAGATAAACTGGTGCACTTTCACTGTGCTGCGTCACTACGGACCCTAGAATACCACACAGCCATTTTGTAGTGACAACTGTTGCTCCCGTCGTTTCAGTTGGTAAAGCGGCGGCCTTAATAGCAGCCTAAGTGAAGCACCTGCGCTGAACAACCATGCTGCAGCGCTGCGTGGCCATTCCCCTAATAGTCAGGAAATGGAAAGATAACTGTCATGACTGAGTTTATGAATGATTAGAGTGCTCGATGCGCGCGGGCATCAAGGCACCCTATCAAGGATTGAAGTCCCTATATAAGAAAAGTACCGCCATCCTTTGACAAACGCCGCTTCTCTCTCTCCTGTATCTCCGATTGGACGATGATAGCGCGCGCTTTTCACTTCTTTATATTTTCTTTTTTTCCGCCTCAGAGCCATGTTGAAAGTCCTCTGCGCAGCCGCAGTCGCCGGCGGCAGCGGCGGCGCGCGCCTGGATTGAAAGCTTCAACGTGGACTTTCTAGGTGCGCCACCGTCTATTTGGCTTTCGCAAGAAAAAAGTAAAGAAAAAAGCAAGCGCTTTAGGAGAGGAGGCGGCGGAGGAAAGAGTAGATGGCGGTACTTTTCTCATATAGGGATTTTATCAAGGATAGCACTGCAGTGCCCCTGGCGACTGCTCACCGTATGAACTCCCTCGTGCGTGCGACGCTCTAAAATGTATCCGCTTGTAAGCTTTCGCCTCACTGTCGCCACTCGCGGCAAAAAGTGCAAAATTTAATAATTTGCTCGATCTCTGTTTGTCATCAAACATTTATGGCATTCCAAACGAAAAAGAGATACTTCAAGAAATAAAGTGTTTCTTATTTTATTTGTTGTACTTGAACGTAATCGATTGAGGGAAAGTGTAGGCGCAACAATGCACCGCATGTGCCCTGTTCGCATTCGACGGAGGATAGAAGGATAATGCTCGAAAGATGAGGCACGCCCTTTACGCGCCCTAGAAAGGCGTGGCAAGTGGCTCACAGCAAGTGTGCAGATAGACAGCGGTACAGTCACGGTATTGCTAAATGGTGATAATACGTTGATAACAATACGCGGCGCTGGCGCGTTTTGCTGCGCAGTCTTCTGTGTTTGAAGCACGGAATCACTGTGCCGCGCAGGGTGCGCTAAGTTGTCATACGTGGCTTTATCTCGACATTTCTTTTTGCCTGCTGTTCTTGCACGTTCCTTGCTATCTCCGTTCACTGACTGCCATCGAGCAAACTCGGGTGAAACTCGTACGAACGAGAAACTCGGCGCATCCTGCATAGCACCCCAGGTCTGCATTCATCGGTACACACTTCTCATCGAGCAGCGTTGAGCTTTATCCTTTATCGTCATTAAAAATTATCTGATCTGATGGTCGCCTTTTAACATTATGGGAGCCTTTTCATCGTTTAAATATTAAGCTAATCCCAAAAGAGGTGTAAAATATCGACCAGGAGCACTGCGCACATCGTGTTGTTGATCGCAATCATATGAAACCAACGGATGATGAAACGCACAGGTTGTATTGCTGTACTGCTGTACAAGGGGACTATTTAGAAGGGCACAGTGTGTGAATGCACATAAATAAATTACGTCCGTAAAAATAGAGAGCAAGTCTCAAAATTTGAATTGCCACCTCGCATATATATAATTTTGTAACCAGATCATGCATAATTTGAATGATGTTACGTTATGTGCAAGGTGATGTTTTTCTTAATTTATTCTAACCCTCAAAAGTATCCTAAACCTACGCTCGCACTTACATTCACTCTTGCATGTTCATCTTGTTGCTCATTTGCTCATGAAATGTCGGAACCCACACCGAATCTAGGTGCTAGAAATCACTTCAAGGACCTTAACGAATTGCAACAGTGTCTGAACGTAACCAGTTCGCACACGTACTTGGTAAACAGTTAGGTCAGTTGCGAAACAAGAATAAATACTAAAAAAGAAAGGAGGCACAGAAGGTATGCCTGGTGTCCCGGTTCCCGATTCCGCTGGAAGTTTAGCATACGTACCTCATGAAGCTATGGAATTTGCTCATCTTGCAGCCGCCTCTGACGTGACGTTTTCCCCGGAAGCGCTGCTAAAAGCAACGGCACACTTAATAAAAAGAAACATGAAATCTTTTTACAGCATCCTCCAATGATGTTAGTGATGAAACCTCGCGGCTGGGGCTGTTATAGAATGAAAATTAAGGCAATACAGCTTTTCGAAGCAAGAGCGAGGCAATGAGGCATGTTATACATCTTCAAAAAATTAATTTCTTTTGCATCAGCAGCTTCGTGAGGGAAATGGCGCCACGTGGAATCATCCTGCGCACATCGATGGTGTTATACATTTTTGTTCCTTCGGCAGTTGTTTGCTGTGACACCGCAATGCAATTTGTTAAATGAAGCGCGTTGTGATGGCAGACAGGCTGTCACAGCCTGTCACAGGTCCGATAACACGCGACGCGGCTGACATTGATAGAGATAACATAGACGACCACGCGCCGTACAAAATGCGTTCCCTTTCTTTCGGGTCACACGTAGAAGCGGACCGCGCCTTACAATTTAGCGCCGGGCATGAATTAAGAACTTAGAAAACAAACAAGTGCTGTAATACTGTAACAAGGCAATGGTTTCACTGTTTCCCATTTACAGTTCGAATACAGACGATGCATTTATTTTAACGTAAAAGGGAAAACGTTGGATACAATCGGTGCCACGCTATGCTTGGCGAACGATGGCGTATTGCATGGGCAGGGCTGTCAAGCAAGGTTGAAGAAACTTTTAGGCTCACTCTGGAAAGGGCATATCAGTGGAGGTGTGGTATGCGATCGACTTAGTTTGACATGAAAACCGTGAGCGTTTTCTACACGCAGCCACTGCGTCAGCGCAAACGACGCGGGTAGGTAAGGTGGAGTTGATGGTTGCGCAGGTAAGACCGATTAGAGCACTGCACGGGCCGATTTTTGCGGCCAGGGCCCGGGCCGGGCCCGTTTTTAAATTGGGCGGCCCGCCCGAGTCCGATCAAAACTTTTATGGCGAGACCCGGGCCCGGCCCGGGCCCGGAAATAATCTACGTTACCCGCCCGGCTCGGCCCGCCACCCCTTTACCTTAAGCCCGAGCCCGGCCCGAGCCCGGCTCGAAACCGGCCCGGACCCGGTCCGAACCCAGCCCGAGACCAAAAAATACATGTTTTTCAGAGTTGAGAAGCCCGAGAATAACTCGCAGAAAGCCCGAGCCCGGCCCGGGCCCGCGTCAAAAAACCCGAGCCCGGCCCGGGCCCGGGTCAAAAAGCACACGCCGTGCCCGAGACCAGCCCGAGCCCGTGAAAAAACTGCTCTACCCGGCCCGGGCTTTCGGGTAAGCCCGAGCCCGTGCATTGCTCTAAGACAGAGTGCTCGATGACCGACGTTACAGTGTGCAGCTCAGGGTTCGTATTGCCTGCTATTCATTATTTGTCGGTCTTGAAATGCAGATTGACACGCATTACTTTGCGTGGCTAAATGTCCTACATTATAAGGCATCTAATCAAGAAACTGCGCTATTGAACTTGAGATAAAACACCGCGAGAACTGTGTCGGTCTCACGAAACAGAGTACCAGGAGGCCAGGAACACTAATTAATAAAAACAACAAAATAAAAAAAATGTTGCTTATTTGACCCCGTTGATCGCTGCAGTTAAACCCACTTGTAACATCAGTATTCGAATTGGCCCCCGAATTGAGGCGTCGCTTGAGGGCCTGAGAGGCATGCATGCTAATTAGTTTCAATGCGTGTGACGCATCTTCGTGCTCGCCACTCATTCCCAAATTTAATGAGTGCGAGTTTGGCCGAAAGGCTAATTAGTATTTGGAATGGTTATCTCAAGAGCACATACTCCGAAGAGGTCGGCGGAAACCGATGGGAGTGCATGACAAGTGCGCTACGTCAATGAACGAAGACCCAGAGCGAGCCTCAACGTTTTTATATTTGAAATAGTCATGGAGACGACAGAGAAATAATGCAAGAGCGTTATGAAAAGCGCAGGGTTTTGTAAACGAAGAAATAGGGTAGTTTAAAGTGATCGATTTAGACGCAACTGGCCAGAAAAAAGGAGATCAAGAATCATTATTTGGTGGACCAAACTATACCTGTTTACTACGGTGAGAAGATGGTGTATGTTATACATTTCCTCACTATGGTCCTTGATGACGAGTTATTCTTGGGCCCACGATGTCAGAAAACTTTCAGGCACCGCAGAAAGTGTCTGCCTTTAGCACCTGCGTTTTGAGGGATTTGAAATACCGGCGCCTGTTGTAGTGCATTACTTGTTAGTTCTCAGACATACTGCTTGCTGCGCAACTGTTTTTGCTGAACCTCTGACACACTTACTTTGAGCGAAGTGTTGACGGTAGCGTTACCCTGACCTAAGTAAAGAACGCAAGCGAAAAGTACGACGTAGGGAAAATGTCATGAGCAATGTGGAAAGCTTTACTCTGTGTGCTTCTGCCTGTTTCGAATGTTTTCGTGTCAGAAATGCTAATAAAGGCATAATATAGTTTACTTTTCTGCATTAAGAAATTAGGTAAATTAATTAGGGACAAGATACCATGCAGAAAAGGGACGTAATTGAAACAAGTAAACGTAGCGAAAAAGTACAAAATTCGTGTCGTTCAGCACATACATCTACGAAAAAGAGATGGACGATGTCTCAGTAAGAACAGAAATAGAACGCAAACACAATAACGGACTGCATGCCACTTGGGTTTTGCAGAAGTAGGTTAGAATTGTTTTTGTGTTGCGGGTGTCTGCTTATTTCGTGTATGCAGCGCTTCATAATCCTCTTGGAAAAGGGCCATGTAGTGTCCAAAACGAACTATTTTTTAGCATTGAGCTTAAAGTAAAAGACAAGGCAGCGAACAAGGCGGCTTGTGCCAGGCGTTACCAGGAAATGAGTATAGCACGACAGTGCAGCCAACTCGCATTGCTGACCCAAATAACACTGCCTGAGTGATATGTGTCATCGAGAATGACCTAGGTACGTTCACACACGTCAGTCCCTGTCAGACAAAGTGGCTTTCGCTAATGGTAGATAACGCTAAAGTATCCTAGCCCCTAAACGTACTACGTATCAGTCAATGTCACCGGGAAAGCGGCGGCAAGAGTGCTGTGCCGAAATTTGTACTGGGTATACACGAATCGGAAAGGCCGCACAGTGAAGGATTCTAGTAGACAAACCTGTTACTGGAAACTCCGTATATCTTGCCACCTTATTTCGTTATGTTTTCTTTTTATTTATTTTTTTTGCTGTGGCAATGCATTAAGAAATGGTAGGTGTGAAATTAACCAGATTGAATAGGTTTCTGGTCGACTAACGTTGGCCAGAATCTCGTGCGAAATGTGTCCTAATAAAACTAATGCGATACTTTCCACAAGACTCGGCAGCTCAGTTGCAGTCAGCCTTTTCCTCGTATTCATTTCGTGGGTCACTCAGGTTACTAACGCCACTCCTATCTCCTTAAGAAAAATTTGCGGGTGCGCTGACAATTAGTTAACAACTCATTGGCATACAGGTGCATATGCGTCATACACGGTGGAACCGAAATCACAAAATGGGCGTTGCATTAGGCGTCATATGGACGACTTGATGTCAAGTGGAAGAAATGTTGACAATACATTTTCTTGTATGCCATTGTCACCTTTTCTCTAAGAGAAGATCGCCAGCTTCATCTGCCAAATAGGGTACCGTATTAATTGAGATTAAATATAGTTAACCTGAGGACACACGATGAAAAGACGTAGGAGGCCCATCCTCTTCTTCCCCTGGCCAGCCGCCTCAGGAAGAAGAGGACGGGTCCTCCCACTCCCCTCCTCCCTACACACCATCTCGGTGAAAATAAAGTTTGTACTACTACAACTACACTGTGCTGACTTCGAGATTTAGATATAACGTGGCTATTGCGTGGTTTATGAAACTTAAAAGGGCTCGAAAAGAACCACCGAGGGATATCTGCAACAGTCGTATCAAACAAGTCCCGAGATTGCGCATGGCATAAATCGCAAAGGTATCCATGCATCTTATTGACAGAAAAATTGAATACATTTGCGCTAAGTGCAGTTGCACTAATGCTATGTGCTACCTCAAATCGTGTTTAACACGCGCTTTGCAGCTGTTTTTGTTTCTTACTTTCCCGGCCCTTTTATAGTTTATAAATCACCTTCAATTTAATAATCCTTTGAATCGGTTGTCAGCTCAGGGTCATGTTTCTTTTTTCTTATTCTTCTTTGTCCAGCGTTGAGTGCTGTTTTATCCTAATAATGCACAAACTATTTCACGTGTAACGGCGTTACTGCTGCTTTAATGATCAGTCGAAGAAGAGCCAAGCATTCTTCTACACGGCGGACACCTAACCCAGCGCGGCAGAAATGCGTGTTTCGATAGAACCTTTGTTATTGACAGCAGTTTTCGACGAGACATCCAGACGTTTCAAAAGCATGCTACATTATGAAGTAAGCGGATTTTAGGGCGAGCCTCCACTTCCCTTGAATCGAAATTGATTTTAAAAATCTATTGATTCTCAAATAGTGCGAGAGCAGTTTTCACAATTATCCGGGGGAGAATGCAGCAGGTGTATTGCTTCCTTCCTGCCAAGTTTCTTGAAAACGTTCATGGTGCGTTTGATGCAGCTGCTTTTTTGTTTTCTTGCGTGTTGTGTATCTCGCCGGCTCTTATTTTGTTTTTCAACATTCCTCCCCAAAATATCGAGGTGCTTCAGTGCGCTTGCAGTTGAAACGCAGAAACTGGGTTTGTTGTGTTCGCCCGTTCTTCGTGTTTTGGTGGCTAGCATGTGCTTCATCGTCGGGCCACCTTATTGTCTTCAATTTTACCCTAGACATTGTATTAAAAAACGCTCGATCTACTGCGACCACTAAGATACGAAATCATGCTCCATTGACAATGTGCCATTGGGAAGTGGAGCTGCTTGTCACGGGCTGTCGTCCAGATTTGTCCTGTGTTAATTTGACACGGGTCAAATTAACACACGACAAACGCTCCGCACCGACTTTGAGAGCTGTATGTATGTATGCATGTATTTCAGAGGCCGCAACGAGCTAAACTGTGGCGGGCGAGCACAACGTTTTGTGCATTGCGAATATCCCATTGCCCTTATCACTAGCGCTGAGCTCCATTAAAAAAAAAAACATTCATTCCTCTTACAAGCTAATGACATTACGTCAAGGACGTTCTCTTACCATTTGTTTAGAGCTGCCATCATTCCTGGAGCTCATTGAAACAAGCAGGGAAAGCTTCATTCGAGGTGACATTCAGCACATTAGTCCAAGAAGTTCGGGTCGATGCCATATCCTCATGACGCTACAATTTTGTGCAATGGTGGTGCAAATTGCTGTTCGATTTCAGATCTTCTGATATCATGCGCCCCGTAACGCCATTTATGTAACGTACCTTCAGGTATAGCATTTTGTTTCTTGTTACGTTTCGTTCATTCAGTGCCGGCTTGCTTTTCATTTTTAGCAAATTGAAAACTAAGCCTAATGTTTGGCTGTTATTTGCTGAATGACTTCCGCGTTAGACATTGTATTTGTCAAAGCGCTTTACTTTTGAAACAATTTAAGATATACGTATTTCCGTATTCACTCTTGTTATTGTGTTCCTGTCGCTCTTCTGTGTTCGCTTGTGTGCGCTGTGTTTTCCATCAACGAGGGACGCCTTGTGTACGAACAGGAACACCCGAATGCTTGTGAACTGCCCACAAAGACAGACAGAGAAGGAACTTTATCCAGAAACAATTTTTTTGTAGTGTGTAACCAAAATAACTTCTGGATAGTATTTTTGGCAATCTTTCTTTACTGCATTTTCGAGTACATTTAGCAATTCACCCTTTACCTCATGGTGGATCATATATATGATACGCATAGAACAACTTTTAACATACCAGAGTAAATGGAGAAAGACAATCCTATGTATTTACCCTTAATCCATGTCCTCTGTAGCAATGACATGCATAATGACTTTAGCACTAGAAATAATGTTTCAGTCATATTTGCATTAGAAAAAGGAAGGTGGTAGCTGCCAACCCAACATACATGAAGTTATAAACAAGCGGCTTATTTCCACAACTTTTACACTTGAATCAGAGCACAAAAATATCACGGTGTTTACTGACTCTTGATTAACCTAATCTGGTATTTTTATATATTCGTTTGCTTCTGTGAGGCAAGTACTAATTGCCTGTAACATGAGTGTTACATGAAGTATTCATGCGTCGTTTCGTGGAAGACAGTACAGATACATTTCCTCTAGAAAGAACAAATTTCGCAGGCAAACTTATTGTTTGCACGAGCAATACAACCTTTTTTTAATCACTATTGGGTCAAAATAGGGAATAGAATGAAAATACCAGTTTTTATGATGAAGATAGAGTATTTTTCTTCCGGGAGCTCATAACAATAAAGGGTAGAAAAATAAAGAAATCTGCTAACGACTATGCAAAGGAAAAGCTTATCTAAAACCAAGGTCTGTAATTTATCCGGCCGATATTGAAGGTGCGAATGAATCAATCAGTTTTAATGAAACTTGTACTAGCATGGAGCAGTGAAAGATACACTGCATTTTTAAAAGCATTGTGTCCCATTTTTTCAGCGATTCAGATACTTTTGGAAGATTTCTAGAATGTAAAGTCTTATTTTTTGCAGTCTTCGCCTCAAGAATGGAATACCAATTAACTGGCACAGCATACCATCTATGCTATGGCATGGTAAAAAATATACCTACAACTGCAGGGTGTGTGCAGGAATATGCGACAATTCATGCTCATACATTTGCAACCAAGCGCTTCTTTAAAAATGTGACGTTGGTTTAGCCATATCTGACTGATACAAAGGCTTGTCTAATTTTGCACATGAAAATAAAAAGAAATCACTTAGTAAGATGGTAAGAGGAGTGCACGGTGGCGTCAGAGGCCTAAACATCCCACTGAATTCATTTCATCAAAAAAAATGCTTTGACATCAATAATATGCAAACAAGAACGAACTTCCGCGCATCTTGAGTCTATGTTTGAGAGAGAGGAAAGAGCAGATGCTCTAGTAAAACTGCTCAAGTACGCAGCCATGTTTTGTTGCTTTCGTAAATTTTAGTCAAACGCGAGGCGAGAAGCAGGCTATTGCCTTAGTCGGTGAAATGCCAGCGAGTAGAATGCTTACACATCCGGCTACCTGTGGCAGTGCACCCTAAGTAGTTTTTTTTTTTTGTAGAGTATTTGGTTTGCGTGGAGATCCTGTTCCAGTGAATGAGGTAGAGGCAACAACTTTGGCACGGCTGAACCGCAACAACGCAATATGTTCAGAAATAGCAGACAGAACACTGACGATCCGAGTGAGCTGCGGTCTCCATAGCGCATATGAGATGCAGCGGGCTCACAGTGATGTGGACGCTGCATCACATTCGCAGAAAGTCGTAGTTTATGAAGGAGCTCGTGCCAGCGTGCACAGCTGTTTCAGTTTCGTTGGTCATGTCAGTTTGTGATCCGAGGATGATAGTGGTCACGTATGCAACATGGCTGTGGCATGGCTATGCATACCACATGGTCCAACTCCTCTTTCCTGGAAACGTCTGGATAATATGCTCCCATTTTTCTAGCGCTTAACGTATTTCCTGCAGCAGGTTCTCCGGCGGCAAACGTCGCCACAGTGTACAACTGCGACAAAGATCTGGTTGGTGTGCCATCCTTCTGGAAACAGGAGTAAACAAAAATGGCGCATGCATGTGGGATTTGAAATGAATCCGATGGATTAAAAAGTGAGATTGCGCCCTGCCTAGAAAGCAAAGAAAACATTGGTGGTGGTGGGGGGGGGGGGGGGGGGCAAGGCAAATAACAACAACATAGTGTATTAAGAAGGTAAATTAAAATAATATTCGGACGACATCTCGTTTGGTCGGGAAGTAGAGTAGAGTAGAGAAACACAATAAGCAGAACGCAGATCGAAATGGCGTTGTCGAGGTGGTTGACGTTTCCGCTTCCACGCGGAATCCTTGGTTACTAAACTGCGAGTATAAGTTCGCTTTAGTAATCTGTTAACGCCTCTTGCGTACGCAGGTGGGATATTACTGCTGTTCCGATTGAGCCTCTTTCAAGCTAAGCTTGTGTACGCTAGCCTGCGCCGGCGATGTAACGCTAAAACTCCGGCTCTAGCGGCGGCTCGCCGGCGCCGGAGCGTGAGTCATTAGGCACTGTGCCAGCTGCGTAGGCGCGCATTCACGCCACGTGCGCAGCCAATCAGAGCAGTTTTGCTTCAGCAGGGGAGGGAAAGGGCGGGAAGGAGTTTCGCGCGCGCTGCGCCAGCTTCGTTTTCGTTCAGTCTCGGGAAACTGATGGGACGGCCGCGCATTGTGCGTACCCACGGACAACAGGCAGCTCTCGCCGAGTACCGACGGGAGATCGCGTCGTCGACGGGCCAATCCCACGGTGCGAGCCGCTGAAGCTGCGGCGCTCCGCCAACGCCGAGCAGATCACCTGACATTCCCTTGGTCACGGTCAACTTACTCACAAGAAACATAACGGTCAAACACAAGGTGCACCCAGGGAGAGCTTCGCTTACCCACATTTTCCGGTAGGGGAAGGGCCGACGAATTTTTTTGTTGGAAAGGCAATGATTATAAATACTCCAGCATTTGGTTCTTTTCATTAGTGATAATTGAAGCCTAGCCCCAGTTGATACCATGATGCGTGGCATGTGAGTGCTAAGCGAAGGCATTCGAAGGGAACTTTTCATCTTTACATTGTTGATGTGCTCCTTCGGGTACCTCTCGAAATTGCTGCTTTCACCAATGTAAACGTAATAGCACTCCGCGCAAGCTTCTTATACCCCCCGCCACGGAACTTCTCTTTCCTTGGTTTGTCCTTGATGTCCATCCGCTCGTAGTGTAAACTAGTGCACGTGCGACGTGAGCTAGGCTCATGCGGCTGACCTGCGGCTGACCTACGGCTGTCCTAGGAATTTCACCGTGACCTCGGCACAACGTGCACCACATTCTTCGGGACCACGCGATACCACCCGCCAACGAACGCACCGCCATTTTTCATGTGCGCGGTATCGTTGAAGCTTTAGAACATGCCCTATGGAGCTATAACGTGAAAATTGCTCACGTCACTTCCCGCATGTTACGTTACGAGCTAATGAACGTCAAGGACAAAATATACAAACAAACGTTGTGTATAAGCAAAGAAAGCTGTATAAAATACCGTGCGCTGACTGCGATTTCGTTGACACTGGGGAAAGCGGCAATTTCGAGAGATGCCTAAAGGAGCACATAAAAGAAGTAAAGACTAATTTCTTGCAGGAACCATCTTAGAATGACTGTCGACGTTAAGGCGATTATATTATTGTAGTAATCTAACCACACTCCACATTGTCACTACCGAAACGCGTCAAGTATAAGCGCTTAAAGCAGCCAGGCTCTCCTGCTTCCATGTGTGCACGCTGAGCCACCATGTAAGATTGTTTGAACACCCACTGCGCTATGGCACAGTGGTTAGGCACGAGCTATCAAGTGCATAATACCGAAGGGTTATGAGTTCGAACGGTGACAGCTACTGGTTAAGTTTTGTTTTGTTTTTTTCTTCGCCACACTATGACGGTGGCGCTGAGAAGGAGAATGGCGAAAATATAGCCACAAAATACAAGACACAACAGAAGAGACCACCAGAGGGGGTCATAGCGCTAGAAGACACGGACAAGAACGAGTCAACAGGACTGGCGCTAACTTTCAACTGGGTGTTTATTTCTAGAAACGATCGTAATTGTAGGCCCGCTCGCCGAAAAGGTCCAATCACCGCACATGAAATCCGGCCGCCTCCTGGAACGCAAATTCATTTATAGTCAGAGCAACAGAAGGGGAATTTATGCAGCTATCAGTGGCCATCGCTATCAGAGTGGTTGCAACATCCTCTCGCGTAACTTTATCTACATTTCTATACAAAACAGAACACTTCTCGAACAAGGGTTTGCACCCACAATCACTGCAACGCACAGAACATCACCATCTCGGTATCGGTTCAATTTTTGTTCATGTTCCTTTAACCAATCATTCAGGCACCTCCCAGACTGCCCAATGTAAGCCTTCCCGCACGATAACCGGAATGCTACACACAACATTCTTCACGCATGGCACAAGAGGGGGCTGATGATTCGTTTTACAACCTGCGCGGTTCTTGGCAAACCGATCCGTAGCACTGCATAAGCTGTTCTCTCGAACCCGTCCTGTTCTCTCGTCCTTGTCCGTGTCTTCTAGCGGTATGACCCGCTCTGATGTATCTAACCGACTCGCCCAAAAAGACTTACTTTTAAGACGTGACCAGGAGACAGAAGCGCTTATGGTTACAAGTCACGCGCATGAGCCACCGTTCTAAACAGCTAGTCTCAGGACCAAGACACAATAGCAACGATGACAACTGCGTAATGACAAAATCTTACCAGTAAAAAGGACCAAATACACACATACAGCCAAACTAGCTCGCCGCTTTTTAACTGATATCGCAATAAAATTATTGTTAAGGAAATGTGCTCATACCTGGCAACTGTGTTATTTACTGCCCCAGGGTTACTTTATTGCCGCTGTGTTGGTACTGAAAACGTAAAAGATAATGGTCTGAAATTGCAGGAGCTATAAAAAAAAGATTCCCTTAAAACGTTGGAGCAGACAGGCAGTTTTTTCTGGTTCCTCGACTACGCAGTTTCTTAAGACTAACCCTGAAAATTTTCCCGTCACTTGAACTCAAATAAGCTCCAAACAATGGACCACTTAAAGACTGATAAGCGGGTAAGCAATATTCAGCAACAACAAGCTTCCGAGTTTAATCAATCCTTTTACTCTGTTTTCTCTGAATAATATCAGCGCTCTCAAATCCCGCTTGACCTCGCCGAATATGTTAGTAGTACTTATAATTTCATAACACACGAGAACGTATTTTCTACGCTTTTAAATCTGAAGTAGAAAAAGACATGTGGTCATGACAATATTCCGAATGCGTTCCTTCATCGGTATGCCGAATGGCTTTCCCGTTTTCGTGTAATTTTCCACACGGTCCATTCTCTTGGCATCGTTTCGTCAGACTGGCGCGTCGTTCGTGCTTTGCCTATGTTTATCTGAGGTGACTCGACTTTAATGTCGAACTATCGCCCCATATCACTAACGAGTACATTGTGCGAGCTTCTAGAGCATAGTGTCTCAAATTTTATTGCATAATTTCTTGAACAACGCAATATTCTGTCGTCATGCCAAGACGACTTTCGCAAGGGACTATGTACATCTACTCCGCTTTTCTCTATCGTTTACGCTTCCACTTCAGTTCTTGATAAATCCGGCAAAAACGATGTTGTGTCTCAATTTTATCTGAGCTTTAGATGGGGTCTCTCATCTTAATTTGATAATAAAATTTATAATCTATGGCTTTCCACCCAACCTGGTAAGCTAGACATCTGCCTATTTTAGCATGCGTTGGCAATTCGTCATTGTCGAAGGTCATTGCTATGGGTGCCTCTCCTTAAACTCTGGAGTGTATCAAGGGAGGGTGCTCGGACCTTTACTTTCTTATAGTGTATCATAATGACCTAACAGCATACACCGACAAAAGTTTCAGTATCAGGTTGTTCGTGGGTGTCTGCTTACTTTACAAAGTGATGAAAGATGATGATGACCAAGTAACCCATTATAAAAGTATCGGCGAGATTGCTAGCTAGGGCCGTACTTGGAAATACAGCTTACTGAAGAAAAAGCTTTGTTTGTGCAAGCCACTTACAAGAAGCCCCTTCCAGCATATCGACGCACTATTAAGCAATTCGCAATTACCAAAGCAGGCTCTCTGAAATATTTGGATAAAACAATCAACAATCGGTTGAACTGGTCGCCACACATAGATGTGTGCGCGTCAGCTCGGCATAACGTAGACCTGAGGCGCTATAACGTAAAGCTATTCCAAACTATTGTGATTCCAAACTGCTGACGTCAAATTTACGTAAGCACTGACGCAAGCATCGGGCGGTGACCCGCAGCGTTGTCTGAACAACTCAATCAAACACTCTCCTCGTTTATATGAGGTCACCTTTGTTTGCTTTCAGAACGAAGAACATTGCCTGCACTGAGAAGTGTTTGTTATCAGACAAGAGGCGATGAGCACGCTCTAGTGGAGAGGGTTTCGATGGGGCCGAGCCAGCACAGTGAAAATAGATAACCGCATGAAGAGGGTGGTACCGGCTTCTCCGATTGGTCCACTTCGCTTTACTTAGCTTGCGGTGGCTGGTCGAAAATCACGGCGGCGTGCAACGGAAGGATAAGAATGCCGTTAAAACGGATCCTCTGCAAGGAAGAGTTGGCAAAGCGATGTCGTATACGTGCCGAAAGGGCTGGATAACGTTTTACTGCCACGTAAAAAGGTTTATTATGCGCAAATAAGTACATGCTCATCGACAGGTGCGAGTAGCGAGGGCCTGAGTGATCGGCGGGCAGCCATCTACTATTCCTTTCGGAACAGGGCAGTCTCTGGCTATTCAGAAAATTTTTCAGTTTTGTTCGGCATGTAATGCATTTTTTGCGTACACGTCACTTTGACGCGGTGAGTTTTCGCGGTTTTGTGACGTCACGTAACAGACAGGCGAAGTGGGCGCAGCCCGAAAACATTGGACCAATAGCAGAGAGCTAATGGTGAAAAGGCGTCGAACCAAGAATAATTATTTTTCTTTTGTGTGGTTTAATCTTGCATAGTCAGCGTGCACACGTTATATCAGATGGGGAGCTATCGTGGTTTTCCTGACGTCGCGTGACAGACGGGCGATGTTGGGAGTGGCCCGAAAATGCTTTGACCAATCGTGGTGGGCTGATTGCAGAATTGGAATAGAAAAGTTTGGAATAGCTTTACGTTATAGCACTTCTGCTAGGCACTAGCTTTAACACATGCTTTCACCAGTTAAACGTTCAGCGAAGAAAGGTGGTGTGCCTATATTCTGTTACTGTAAATGTTACTTAAAGTTTGATTCTTCTCCTTATTTTTAGCCGCGGTCTGCTAGACCAACTAGGCGTCATCACCCCGACAAGATCACTACGAACTTCGCACGAACAAATTAGTTTTCCCCTTTTTCCCAGAACAATTACTGAATAAAACGCCCTGCCTGCCGATGTATTCCTGTCCCATAGTACTACTTATCGTTGAGAAATTGTGCTTGTAGCGAACATTTATTTTTTGTGCGTCTGTACCTGTATGTAAAATGATAAGTTGTGTCTATTCTCTGGCTGGCGTTAAGTTTGGTATGGCTTGATTATGTCAAAGGGTCATTACACCACAAATAATTCGTTGCTCATATTTGCTTATTCACCTCCCCCCCCCCCCCAAATTACCTTTGCTTTGACTGCAATGTACATAGTTTTTTGCATTGTACATTGTAATTTTCTTTTTCTTTGGAATGTCCTTGTACTAGTAATCACAACTGTATAAACAATATCCCACTGCTGCGTGGACCACACGTCGGCCTGCAAGATTCTGTAAATATGTTTATAATTCATCAATTCAACGTTGTAGACGCATTGGAGACACATAGATCATCAAGATTTTTGATAAGTGGGTTTGTTCCCAATGTGTGCCACTTGCGAATTTCTCGTCATTCCAAGACGAAGATGTTGAACAATTACGTGTCCGTGGGATAAATTCATAGGAGATTTCGAAGTTGTAGATGCACAGGGGGCACGCTGGGAAATTTTTGAATGGTGGTACAATGCCTTTGAAATGCTTCCTTAGAACAGTAAAGATTCAGACCATTGCTGAAAGCTAACAGCTAGACATTTCGGGTGAAACTTTCTGCTTGAACAGGGAATGCCCACCAAGTTTCATGTTTCTTTTTTGTTGAAGAGGTGTTTGTTGGAAGGCGCTATTTGTTAGCGGTCAAGCTATCAAAGACGCCGGTGCAAAAGATTTGGCTTACCAATCCAGGCTTGGGTGATGAGAAGGTTGTTCGAGCATTGAAAAAAAAAAATGTTCCACAGGAACCGAACCAGGCTTTTTTCAGAGTGAACTGGCTGGAGCACCCATGGGTCCGCTATATTACGCGATCTCTAACTCTTATTTGCTGGAATTTTAGTTGAGATTTTATCAGGTAGCACAAGTGCTACCTGGTATAATGTGCTAGAATTTTTAAAGCAATTCAAGGCTCCGAACACGACACATGCGACGTAAAATAAAGGGAATTACGAAATTCTCTCTGTGCATAGTGCGGTATCGTTTAGACCTTAACATTTGAATAAAAGTACAAACAGGTACGGAACTGCTCGTTTAATGGATGCTGCGCCGCTGCCAGGAGCTTGAATGAAACGCACCGCAAGCTCTATGGGAAGCGCTCAATGCCAGCTACAGGAAAGTTAATCAACTCATCATGTGCTCCAACATATCGCTGCGCTTCCAGCCGCTGGCTCGTAATGGGGGGGGTGCCGAACAACAATACCCTGAATGTGGTGAAAGTTCCAGACGTGCTTTCGCAACGAAGCCGTGCTGAGCAAACTTCGCATCGCTTCGTGGCAAGAGCACGCTTGGAGGTTAGTGCATTTCCGCCGTTATTGGGGTGACGATAATGCGCTACTGGCGTGGAGCATTGCAAGCATTCCAGCAACAGCGCCACTAAAATACGATGATGACGCATTTCCTCACACATGCTATAATAGCGGCTAGGAATATTTTATTAAATGTTTTAATTTTCATTGTTATATTTCGCATGAACTGTGTTTGCATGCATGGTATCTGGAATGCCGCAGCACAGTCCTCGTGACCTCAGCTCTCGCCCACAAATCTGAGCGACGCTGGAAAGAATTTGACCGTTCGGTGCAGTCAAATACTGGGAGGTTATGTGAGCGCAAAAGCAGGCGTAAGTATTAATGGCACATTGGCCTAAAGCTGCACGGAGCAAGAAAGAATATGGACCAGAATTTCTACTCTTTCTATCTTTATTTTGACCGTTACTTGCTGTTTAATGGGAATATATTTATTAGAAATACTATGATTTTTATTGCCCAAGAGAAAAAAGGCAGGACCACGAAACAGTCGCTGTTAGCCAGAAAAGCAAGACTCTAGCCTGCCGTTGCCCACTGTTGCAATCGAAACGAAGAAATGAGCAGGTCTAACCTATGGTACACTGTGAATTTCTTTGTACTTAGGTTCCAGCTATAAGTGCAAAAGCTTTGCATATGTTTTCCGCTTACCTGTAATAAACGAAGTTTCACATAAAATCCCAGTATATTTAGAACGGCGTTCCATATGTTTGATTTTTTGCTTTCTAAGTACACATACAAGTAAACTTGTAGAACTGTGTTCTACGGAAGCAGCTGCTGTTGGCGGTTATTTCATATCGGCGGGAAACATAACAAATGCTGACGGCAGTAATGTACTTAACACACTTGTATACAGTTCCGCATGTGCCTGACATTATTTGAATGTTTCAATAGTTGAGTGACGAACGAATATTTTATATGATTGCTTTTGAGATAATTTTGAAAAGCATTAAAAGCAAGGTACCCCCAATTGGTCACCAAGAGACTAGACCGTTTAACTTAACACACTGTACTAAGCCGAGTAGCCTGAACTTCTCATTGTTGTGCCATTGCCCATCAGAGGCCCATAGAAAATGAGAACGCCGAAGCTGCTATGAGTTAACAAAACCACGGAGAATCAGTTTGTCAGCACCGTAAATTTTAATCAATGGCACAGCTCAACCGATTTTGTTTCTGAAAGATAGAAATGATAGGGACCGGAAAGTTTACTCACCGGGCTACCTGTAACCATTACCTCAAGCTGCTCGTTCAGCCCATGTATAGAAGACAAGCACCTATCGATCCCGCTGTCTATAAGGCAGATGCTGCAAGGATGCTCCGCCTACTTGCACGCCAATGCACTACATCACAGTGGAAGGAACTACATTTTATGCACGCCCGATTATACAACTTTGATCCAACCCTAAGCCTTCGACTTCCACCACGACTTCGCCCGAAGAGATGCGACCCTTCTGTGTAGGCTATGGTTGGGGTTCGCGTTTACCAATGCATACCCGTTCCGCATAGGGACGGCCAACATGTGTCGATTGCGTTGACGCAGAAACTATTCGGCATGTTCTTTGTCAATGCCCACAATACAGTATGCAGAGACAATCGCTTTGCGTCGTCCTGCAACAGTTGGACGACCAGCCTCTATCCGGAGAAAGAATTCTGCAACATCGACACGACTTGAAATCGCATCAGAAGGCCGTACAAGCGCTACTGCGCTCCTTGAGATCGACTGGCCTGTGTGAATGCCTCTGACTAGAATGCCTCTTCCCTTACCTGTTCCTGGAGTTTTTTTTTTTTTCGCTGTCCCTCTCTCTCTCTTTTTGCCCTGTTTCCAAACCTTATATCACCACCCCAGTGCAGGGTAGCAAACCGGCAACTCACCTCTGGTTAACCTCCCTGCCTCTCTTCTCTCTCTCTCCAATTTCATTACCGCTCGTGTTCACCGCTTCACGAGTGCCGCATGTACTGCAGTTCCACAGACACATCGGTAGAGGCAATAGTTCGCTGTGGAGAGCTTCCTGACATGCGTATCGGACACGTGTGTAGGATTTTTTGTACGAGTGCTTCCAGCATCAGACTATGTGAAGAGAGAACATTGATACGTGTGACGCGGAACGATACACATGCATGACATAAATCTCACTACGTCCGCTTTTACACTCTCTCTCTCTGTCTGCGTCTACTTTTTCCTTGAAAGACAGCAATACTTTGACCCCTTCTGGCGGGCAATTCTACCTTCCAGTTTCCTGTTTGATTTCTTTAACACGCCGGCATGCTCAAATTTAACTTTCTCGGCATCCTGCCATGCTGAGTCAGTTGTTATACCCCTACTCCCCCCTCCCCCCCCCCCCTTTTTTTTTCCTCCGTATCTCCTCGAATCGAGCTCGTGGTGGTCTGGGCAGGAACTAGAAAAAGCAAACCTTAGGCAACTGCAACGCTGCTGACTTGGACATGGCGTTATAATGTGTGCGTCAGTCCCGTCGCATCACAGTGCTGTACATTTGGTCATACGACTGTATACATATGCTTGCTTACAGGGCTACTACACAGCTTGATTCTTGCGGAAACTTTAGCTGGAAGCATTCATCATAAAAGCATGAAATTTTAAAAACGAGAAGAAAAAAAAGATAATATTTGAAATCAATTCGAATTATTTCTGTTGACGTGACAAGTAAAAATAATTAACTGATGAACAGGGGCAGCTGCACTGAAAAATACAGAACACGAGCGTTTTTGCATTTGGTACCCATAAAAATGCGGAAACCGTGGCCGCGAATCGAACCCACGACATCGTGTTCAGCAGCAGAACCACTGAGCCACCAGGGTAAGTGTGAAAAGGAATAAAATAATAATTAAAAGGCGAACAATAAAATGCTTTATGCGTCCAAAATAACCAAATCGCTTCGGACAGGACATCGCTAAAGTGTGATGCATCATAACGATCACAATTTTATCAATGGTAGTATGAATTAATATACAATCGAAAATGCGAGCAAAAAAAGTGTCAGCCTTTCCACTGGGGTGGAGATGGAAGACCAGCGAAGCTGTACTATGGTGGGAATTATGTATTTTCAATTAAGGTGTGACGGGGCAATTTTTTATTTGAACTATTAAAGAATGATAAATATATATGATCCGGTGGTTTTCATTTATTTAGTGACCACAGTGACCATGGCTTTATGGTCGCTATGGTACACCGCCATAGAGTCTACGGCAATGGTAGGCGCGTTCTTCATAAACACGACGTCTATACACGCCCGGTGTGTTGTAGTTGGTACTGTCGGTTCGTTCACCCACATCAACCCGAAGCGCTCGAGCACAAACGAAGGGAACCACTTTCGATCCGGGCGTGCAATCTCAACGTTGAATAGATGCGTCGTCGCCGAACATAATCCATCCAAAGAAGTCCATCATGAATGGTTAAATGTCTCTTCTGGGTGGACCATCGCGCACCGGACCATCGCGCACCTTGACGGCACACAAGCGGCATCGTTCGCCACCGGCATCTCGTATCGCTGGACAACACCAAGGAAATCGTTCCGCGCGTAGAAGATGGCAACGCCTCCGGCGCGGATGCCGGCGCCGATCACCTTGCCGACTAGGCTGTCGTTCGCGGCGTATTTGCCCAACGGCCTCTTGTTCGACTAGGGCTTCCGAACCACTGGACGTACAGTCCAGTGCAAAATTCTAGAAACCACGGGAGCGGCGACCTAACTTTAGACTTAACTGCATCGCCGCGCCTTCTGACGGCTGCGCCCCTAAATTCGAGAGCGCATACTGCGCACGCGCGTCCTTTTCTTACCTGCCAGCCTGCTCGTTCGCTCGCTTCAACCGCGCGCGCACCGGAACGCGGGCGAGAGCGCAAGGTACCACTTCTGCAGTCGCTGTGGAAGCGCCTGAGGGATGATATCGCGAAGAAAAGACTTCATTTGTACTGGCAGGGCTAGGAGCGCGTCGCTCTCTCCGCCTTAATTGCCTCTATATCTACCTATGCCCTTAACGAATCCGGTCCATCAATCTCAGCCATGGTTTTATTGCGATAGCAATTATATGGACACTTCCACCGGATTTCTGCCGTAGGCGTCGCCGTCGTCGTCGGCGTCGCCGTCGCCGTCGCCGTGAGGTTCCCTATAGATAGAATCTTCGCCGCGCGCCGTATGCCCCAGCGGAGGCGTGCGGGGACGCGCGCTATCACGGAGAGCGAACGCACTCAATCTCCCACGCGCAAGCAAGGAAGCGGAAAGCCAGCGCCGGAGGGAGCAGGGGGGGGGGGGGGGCACTTCTCTGCCAATCAACCGCGCTCGTCGCTCGTCCGCACAGTCTCTTATCTCTCCCGCGCGCAAGCAAGGCAGCGGGAAGCCAGCGCCGGAGGGAGCGGGGGGGGGGGGGGGGGGGCGCACTTCTACGCTGCCAACAACCGCGCTCGTCGCTCGACTTCACCGTCTCTTATCTCCACACGGCTCTGACCTTTCTGCACTGTGCATTCGCCGCTCAGTTTCTGTTGAAGCGATAGACCACACGTACCTTCGCCCGCTGCAGCGTATGGGCTTGCTGCCAGCGTTTTGACAGTCGTCTGCAGTCATTCAGTGTGATCTATTCATGTTTGTTTGTGCGCGCTCACACCACGCTTGTTCATTCAGTTAGTAATAGTCGGGCCACATTTTCCAACGCACGCTACACATGTAATGCTGCCCGGATCGGCAGTGCAGCGCTACAGGTGTGTCCCTTCGCACGCGCTGCCCACGGGAAGCGCTTCTCATCAACACCACCGTTTCACACGCGCCTTCTCGTGGTCATCCAGTCTCTCTTCATGTCGGTCTACTTACGCCGCAGCACACCTGCTTACTTAATCAGCTCATGTTTACTACAATTTATATTGCTACCAAAGCCGCTCACCTTACATCGTATGACATTGCTGTGTTGCTATCGCATTCATTGCTTCGCCCTTAGGGCGAAACTGTGACATTTTTTCCCCACCAATGCTCTAAATGTCTCTCGCTTATCTCGCCTGCTGAGCCGGTGGATGCTTCCATCCACTTTAAATTCCAGTGCTTCTGGAATGTGTACGTGATGATGATGATGTTTATTGTTATCCCCTTCGATATGGGTGGGGATAGGGAGCCTACATGCAAAAAACGGTGTTGCATGTACGCTCCCTAGGTGGGGACAAATAGTCCCATAACCTGCTTGATTTGATCAGGTTTTACTACATCTATCGCTATCTAGCCTCTTGCCTATCGGATCTGGATCTCAGATTTCATATTTAAAACCTCTATTACTATGTACCTACACTTGCCTACACTATGTACCTACACTTACTATTACCTACACTTGCAACGACTCCGGTTCTTTCCATCTCTTCCCTGCTTTTAACGCGATAGCGTTAAGGGCCCCGTGTCGCAGAAAATCCGGCGTCGGCGTTAAGCATCGGCGTCTGGCGGAAATAATCATGCCGAACCACATAATCCTGAACCACCCCGACCACAAAGGCCCTCCGCGTGGCGCAAGGCGTCAGTGAACAAAAATTTCATTTCTCAAAGTAAAATCCGTAATAAAAATCGTAAAGTACGGCTTAACCACAATCTACAGGCGTGATAGCGTCGGATTGTAATTTGAATATACGAGAAAAAAGCCTGAAAAGCAGCCAGGGATATTTCAATGCTATCGCGTTCCACTCTTAAAGGCGAAGCTGAAGCGTCCTCTAATTATGATGGTGTTTCGCTGTGCTATGGTTCTAGGCAACATTAAGTGGAGTATTGAAAACCGAACCTTTCTAAATTTTGGACACGCGCGCGCCTCCGAGCCACAGCAAACAATTAATAAAATAATAAAAAAGGTTCTAGGGCCTTCTCATTTTGATATAAGACGGCTTAAATTGATCCTGTAAAAATGTCTTCCTAGCAATACATTTGAGTTTATTTGTGTTTAAAAGTGAAGCCAACTTTAAAGGGATCAGTGTAAGCTTGGTCTTGGTAAGCTGGCTTTCCCACGTTCTCAGTTGCAGTGAAGCCTACTCATAAAAAAACGTCACAGGCCTGCGCAGCACGGGCAGCACAGTCACAACGTAACCTGGAGAAGCGGCTCCATACGAGTTTAATTTTCTACACCAAGCACTACAGGGTCTTCGCAGCGAAGTCTCTTCGCGTCGTCTTCGCGAGAACATTTTCAACTGTCCGCCCGGCGTCGATGGCGAGATGTGGCTTGCACCGCAACCCGTCGGGCTCTGCAAAGCAGTCTGCTGAGCCCGACGCTGCCTGCTTCTCCTTAATGTCTTTTTTTTATTCCACCAACAATCTAATCGGCTCTCATCTCGACTGCTGACCAGTTAATCTCTCCATCTTTTTTGAAACCCAACGCTTCTGGAAAGTCGATATTCCTTACGGGTCTCGGACGTTGTGCTAGTCGTTCCCGGGATTTACCGTCTCTGTTTCTCTCACTTTCTTTTTTTTTTATTAATCTTGGTTGTCTATTGACACTTTCAATTACCCTGCAGTTGGTTGGCAACTTTCTTCAACTCTCACCATTCCTTGTTCCCGCTTTTGAGGTACATAATTTTGGGCACACACGCCACCAACTTTTCTTCCCTGACCTCTAGCATTTCTTCAAAATTAAGCTTTAACCTTGGTCGGCGCTACTCTGACTTCAAAAGAAGGCCGACGCGTGTCACCTTGCACTGCCCGATTTCTAGTTTTGCCGTTGGCCCCCAACGCAAGTCGGCCCACCATCCTCAGGTTAACCTTCAGCCCCAGTAAGATTTCTGGTTTATAACGCAGAATTACATTTGCGAACGCTAGCGCTGGCGCTATTACACTTCACCAAAATCCTCGCACCCTTCATATTTATCATCATCATTATCAGCCTATATTTATGTCCACTGCAGCGCGAAGGCCTCTCCCTGCGATCTCCAATTACCGCGGTCTTGCGCTGGCTGATTCCAACTTGCACCTGCAAATTTCCTAACTTCAACACCCCACCTAGTTTTCTACCGTCTTCGACCGCGCTTCCCTCCTCTTGGTATCCGTTCTGTAACTCTAATGGTCCAGCCGGTTATCCATCCTACGCATTACATGGCCTTCCCAGCTCCATTTTTCCCTCTTGATGTCAACTAGAATATCGGCTATCCCCGTTTGCTCTCTGATCCACATCGCTCTCTTCCTGTCTCTTAACGTTAGGCCTAACATTTTTCGTTCCATCACTCTTTGTGCGGTCCTTAACTTGCTCTCGAGAGTCTTTGTTAACCTCCAGGTTTCTGCCCCATATGTTAGCACCGGATGCCTGCAATGAGTAAATACTTTTCTTTTCAACGACAGCGCTAAGCTCCCAGTCAGGATTTGGCAATGCCTGCAGTATGCACTCCAACCCAATTTTATTCCTCTGTAAATTTCTTTCTCATGATTAGGGTCCCCTGTGAGCAACTGACCTAGATAAACGTACTCCTTTACTGACTCTATAGGCTGACTGGCGATCCTGAATTCTTGTTTCCTTGCCAGGTTATTGCACATTTCTTTGTCTTCTGTATTAATCTTCAAGCCCACTCTTGCACTCTCTCGGTTAAGGTCCTCAATCATCTGTTGTAATTCGTCCCCATTGTTACTGAATAGGACAATGTCATCTGCAAACCTAATGTTGCTGAGATAAACGCCGTTGATCCTCACTCCTAAGCCTTCCCAGTCTAAGAGCTTGAATACTTCTTCTACGCATGCAGTGAATAGCATCGGAGAGGTTGTGTCTCCTTGCCTGACCCCTTCCTTGATAGGTATTTTTCTACTTTTCTTGTGGAGAACCAATGTTGCTGTGCAATACTTGTAGATATTTGCCAAGATATTCACGTATGCCTCCTGTACTTCTTGATTAGGCAACGCCTCTAAGATTGCTGGTATGTCTACTGAATCAAATGCTTTTTCGTAATCTATGAAAGCCATATAGAGAGGTTGATTGTACTCCGCAGATTTCTCTATTACCTGATTGATCACATGGATATGATCCATCGTAGAATAGCCCTTTCTGAAGCCAGCCTAGGTTGAGTGAAGCTCTTGGTTGACTGAAGTCAAGTGTTCGCTTGATTCTATTGGAAATTATCTTGGGGAATATTCTATACGATACTGAAAGCAAGCTAACCCTGTTGCAAAAACCAGCGTCTTCCAGTGCCTTCCAGTGTGAAACCAGCGCGTTTTTTGGCACTGGGGACGCTGGCGCACGCTGGGAGTCACTGGGAGTCACTGCGACACTCGTAAGATCGCTGGATAAATGCTGGGTCACACTGGACGAGACGCTGGTTTCACTGCTATGACGCTGGGGCGCACTGGTGTGCGCTGTACACACGCTGGTTGTCGCTGGAGTTCGCTGGCTCGTACTGGAGACTGCGCTGGTTTCGTTTGTGCCGCACTGCCGGAGTAGGCGCTGTTGAATATTAAATGCTTGATACAATTTCGTGGGCATCTCCTGTCTAAAAAACAGATCCTGTCCTAAGTAGCGCTATAATTTGGGATCATAAATGTCTGTTTCGTGTCAGCGGTGTTGCAGCTTGGAATAAAGGTGCGTGAGCTATAGCCCATGCATAAGCGACACTGAAGATCACTTTCGCTTTGTGCATTTCCCTTTTGACTGTGCGGATAGCTGTATTCGTGAACAAAATTACGCAAATGCAGATTACGCCTCGTTTTCTACTAGTTTGTACGCAAGCGATGACTGCGAGTTGTCGCAGTGTTGTACAGTCGACACGAAACCCAGCAGCCGTTCAGACGCGTTCGAACGGACCTCAGGAAGCCTGCCGCTGATTGATATTATCGCACCGACAACAAAGCTGCGGCGATTCGTGCGCTTCCACTTTCCCTGGTGTAGCAAAAAGAATAGTTAAAAGGTTCTGAAGCTCAAATACAAACATTTTCTCATTCGCCAGGTAACCAAACCGAGATCGTCTGCTTCCCCCGAAGGCTAGGCCTACCGTACTCGCCGAGTCCGTCTACACTCTATCGGCCCGTCTAGGCTGAGAAATCAACAAGTCTAACGAGGATAAATCACTCTGTAGTTCAGCTTTCCCATCGGTGTTTTTAAACAGATCATTCTTTCGTGTCTACAGTGTCAGCACAACAAGCGATGAGCGCCGATATGAAGCGTTATAAACATACCTATGTGTGCGGTCGCTGAAGGCTGCCAGCCGCATTAACCGACCGCTTCTCTGACGGAGATATGTAGCTAAACATACGTGTCGATTGAAAAGCAATGTCGAGCTATGGAAATGTTGCATTACCTTTGCGCGAAGAACAAGAAACGGCTGTCAAAATCGGCAGTAACAGCCCGTACAACATCCCGGGTCGGCGGTTTATCTAAGGCTTTTTTCGTAATTAATATACGAATCGCAAAAGCAAATCAGTGTTGCAGCACTTCCAGGCATACTATGCAATACGGACAACAACTTTTTCGTTTTGATAGAGGCGTAAGCTTTAGTTGAAGGCGATATCGCATCTACCATGTCTGTGCGAGACGTCTGTGCAAAGCTGCTACTGTATCTGCGCGTTGACATGGCAAAATATGAATCGGCAATTATGAGTCGGCGTGGCCTAGTGGTAAGATACTGGGATTGTGATTGGATTGTGAATCCTGGGGGCTAATTTTGTTTTTACTTTTTTTGTCTTTTTTTTATTGCCTTACAGCGCTCTCTGTTCCTTTTCGTATTTGAAAAAAATATATCAGGTAGCCAGGCACCACGTATTTCTCGCTCTAGAGCTGCATTTAGCACCAGTACCCCGCGCCCAGCGCCTCCCAGTATGCCGCGCCTTACCAGCGTCCCAGTATCCAGCGCGTGACACTGGGCCCATAATCAGGCATGGCACTGGACTAATGGATCTATAATTATTCAATTCTTTAGCGTCTCCCTTCTTATGGATTACTATAATGTTGGCGTTCTTCCAGTTCTTTGGTACGCTTGAAGTCGTGAGGCATTGCGTATCGAGGGCCGCAAGCTTTTCAAGCGTGATATCTTGGCTATCTTTGATTAAATCGACTGTTATTCCGGCTTCTCCAGCAGCTTCTCCCCTGTTCATGTCTTGCAAGGCCCTTCTAACGTCATCGCTAGTTATAGAAGGAGCCTCTGTATCCTGTTCATCACTACTTCGATTGAAAGTAGCTTGACTGTTTTGAGCACTGTACAGGTCAGTATAGAATTCTTCCGCTGCTTTTACTATGTCATTGAAATTGCTGATGATATTACCGTGCTTATCTTTTAGTGCATACACCTTGCCTTGTCCTATGCCAAGCTTTCTTACTGATTTCATGCTGCGTCCATAATTTACTACTTCCTCATATTTATTCAAACAAAAATGGCGTTATCTTTCGTTATTGCTGCAGTCCACTTTCCTTCCATTTTTAGATTATCTTAATGGATGCTTGAGCAGGTATTTCCTTTGTTTATGTATACAACCAGGTGTTTATATTCCGTGATAATGGGTGTGACTTCTTGTTGAATCAATGTCACGTCTGTACTCACCTTTTCACTAAAGATAACGATTTCCGATTTCTCGGTGTTAAACTTAAGGCCCAGATTCGTCATTGTATGCCACTTATATTGGCAAGTCTAGTAAATCTCTTGCATTGTCCGCTTGTAGCACAATGTCATCCGCATACATGAACCAAAGGACACCCTTAAAATACATAGAGTTTAGCCAGAAGAATCAGAGAATCGATATTTAATACCAAAGCTATGAAGCCAACAGACAATGACGCTAAGAAATACATGGGAGAAGTACGCTATTGTAGCACTGTATAATTTATTATGGACCAGCGTGTAAGTTCGAATAACTTTTAATGCACCGCCTTAGGACGCTAATGCGAACGAAAACCCGGTGGTGTCCGTCGGCTGCCTCGTTGCATGTGGGAGGTGGAAAGAGTGCGGAGTAAGAGGGAAGTGAGTAACAAGTGGACCGGATTAACCAAAGTGGAAATAAAAACGTGAGAAAGGGTGTGTGAAGGGGGAAAAGGATAGTGTGACGTCAGAACTTAGTAGCCAATAGGAATACAGGTGGCACGTGACGTCCCGCTTTGGCACTCGCAACTGGCAGGTGGCCAGGGGAGAGAAGGGAATCGCTCTGTGACGCGTTGGTACAGAACACCTAGCAGAAGCTATAGACTCTCCCATAGAGCTATAAGGAACGCGGAACGCTATTGTAGCGTTTTCGGCGGTTAAGTATACCCAGATGCAAATTTCAATTTAGTATTTATTGAGGACAAGCAATTTATCGGAATGGCGCCTTTCGGTATGCTAACTTCTTCCGTGATAAGTAATCGTAGTTTGCTTTGATTTTTATTATCCTAACAATGTTCGGTAAGCCTAGTCAGTTTGAAATGTGTGGGAAGTAATTTGAATTACTTTAATCTTACATTTTTCATAAGCAAAATGTGGTGTCAATAAAAGTATTCTGTAGACAGTATCATGGCGTAAATGCCATAAGGATCGCGCGAGTTCTGTTTTGACACATTCATTTACGTGCTTTGTGTAATTACCATAACAATGTGCGCCTATGCTTCCATTTGATATGAGTGCTAATATTTAGATTTATTCAAAAGACACTGAATACACAGACACAGAGGTAAGTGTAGTTTTCTTGCATGCAACATTTGGAGCACATATAACTCCACGAAATTCAGACATTACCTGGTATGTTCTTAATGACACGCAACAAGCGCCGCAAATAAATGGGCACGTAGCAGCAGCCGCAAATGAGAAACTGGTGGACGGCAATATATCACCCATGCACTCAGCATCAGCACGTGTTCTATTTGACATCAGTGGTTTTTGCATATTGATCGCTGTGCTTCCGGTGCGATCACTTGCAATCTTGCCGTGCGATGCCAGTATTGGGAACAGTTTTTCTCTTATATAACAAAAACGGCCATAATTTTCCTCAATAATTAAACATTTTCACAGCCATTACCGTATCAAAATTGCTTGCTAGAACTCAGTACAATAAATTTTGAATGCAGCCGTGTCTTAGCTACTGAAGGAATAGAAATGGTACACTGTAGCCCGCACGAAGTGAAACTCTAACTTCAAACAAGCAACATCTTATATTACCTCGAGATCTTCTGAGTGTTCAGTAGCTTGCGCATCGCCGCCGCCGCTTATGTTTCGCATGCGTTGTCACAAAAAAATGAAAATAAGAGTAAATGACGCTTGCCTTACTTCTCATGCAAACGACGGTAAAAAGATGTGGCGGGTCGCCGCACACGATGAGAACAGAGCAAGATCTGGTTCGACTATGGGCTCGGCTTGTTTCTGCTCGCTATTGCCGCTTCGCTCCATATTCGTTAAGGTATAAGCACTATTTCGTCGTAATTCTTATTCCACATTTCATTAAATCTTGTGCAACACAAGTTTACGAGACTAGGCATCGGCACCAGCGGACATTTCTCCACGAAAGCAGCGCTCTTGGTCATCGGCGTGAAGCGCAATGTTTGACTGCGGTGCCATCACTGGCGGGGACACGAAACTGGTCTCAGTGTGCGGAGCCTGTCTCTGCACGCAGACTTGGCAGATTGCCTGTGGGGTTCGACAGGTTCAGACTTGTCTTGTGAAGGCGCGTGTCTGTAAGTATACAGCGTGAAGTGAGATGCGTTAGGTATCATGGAGGAGCCTTGTGGCGTTCTTAAGGCGTTTGGTTACTTAAGGATCGCAAACGGTTAATGCTCACGCTTTTCCGATGAATGAACCAATTGCTGGACCATTAGTATATATTTCTAATCAAGAACTTTTGAAATAATTATTAGCTGGGTTGAATAAAAACCGATCTACACACCATTTAAAAGAAATTTACACCATTTGGGGCGTATCTTGTCATCAGTCTCTCGTGCCTTTCCTTTCTTTGGCTCTGCGTGCCGTGTGCTTGCAGTTCACGAAGGGCATGCGCATTTTCAGCGTGAGATAGCATTCTTGACAGAAAAGCAGCGAGAGCACAGTTTTCAACGAAAATTTGCCGAGGTTGAACGCTGTTGAACCAAGTTTGTCGAGCGATAGCACGGTGTTGCTTACTATGGGAAAGGACACAGATGCTGTTCGGCGCCGTCAGCAACTACCGAATCTACAACTGCACCACTAGAAAACACACAGACGCTGCTCGGCGCGGCACACACGAAGCTGCCAGCACTCCGCGCACTTTGTCCACATCGCAGATCGCTTTCAAGCTCGTACGCAGCAGCCGCCGGTAGTGGCAGGCAGGTAAGCCCCAGCTTGACCTTGGCTGAGTTTGAAGGTCACATTTACGGAACCAGGCGTCTTCTGGGTTTGTACCTGGAGTAGTAGAGCTACCTCTATAAAAATGCAAATTCAAGCGAGACTGATGACTTATCGTTTGAGGTCATGGTATGCTCCAAAGGGGGCAAACTTTCTTTAAAGTGTAATTGTGGAGTTTAACGCCTGGAAACCGCAAAGTGGATTATAATACAGGCCATGGAGGAGGACTCACAATTTTTTTGTCCTCTTGGCGTTCCTTAACGCCCACGCAAAGCACGGTACACACGAACGTCCTTGCATTACCCGCCCCCAGTAGAATGTGACCGCCGCAGCAGGAAAGCGAACTGCACGACCTTGTGCAAAGCAGGCTAACGCCACGCCAATTGTGCGGCGGCCTTTTCTTGACCCTCGTATTTGGGCTAATCTCAAATGAGCGTTCATGAAAATCTAGCTGCTCGGTTCCCCTGAATCTCCTCATTGCGCATATACGGCGTTGAATATGGCAGCTACAATGCCTTGCAGTTGCTTCCAAGGGCTTATCGGCCAGGTTTCGATCCTTGACATCACGTACCACGTGACGTAGCGCTTTGATTCACGTTGCACAACCGCCTGCCAAGTGTCTGAGCGCCTTCAACCGGCTCGATTGGCATTGGCTCAATATTCCGAGGGTAATGTTGTAAACACAGCTGCATAAGTAACCAAGGAAGTGCAGCGAGAGACAGTCTTCGCCACAGCTCAAGTGGTAGGAGCGCAGCACGGCTCTCCATGCGGGCGTTGCGGGTTCGTGATGCAACCGGCATCAGGTTTCACATTTTCAAAGCAAAGCTTGCTTTATGAACCATCCCAGATTTAGCTGACCATGACTGCTGGGTTGCTGCTGACCGAAGCGGTTGTCGTGCCGAATAAGCTCACATTTAAGAAAAAAAAAGTTGAATTACGTTACCGATGGCGGTGGTTATAACCTCCGTCCCCCGGAAAACATAATATTACTTACTCGGTGATATGTTAGTCCACGCGTTCAGACGCTGTTTATGTGGGATGCATCCTCGAGCATTTAAAGTAAGGCATTTTCAATTTTACTTTATTTCTTTCAGCTACCGATAATTCTTCAAGGTGTCTGGAGAGGAACTATAACCGTAACAAACAAAAACATTTGTTTAAAACTAAATAAATTTCGCCGACGGGAACACAATCGTATTCGCAAATACTCCTCCTTCTCTGCGTTAGAAAAAAAAGACAGCGGAAAAAACGCTGTTGTTTTTTGTTGAAAAAACAAAAACAAGTTCTTGTTAAAAACAAAACAAGTTTTTGTTTTTTCAGGAGGAGTGAAAATAATAATAGAAATAAATTTGTGGTTCCTATCATTTTACATCTATGCGGACGTTCTCCACCTGTGACAGAAGAACAAGTGTTCGTTCACTCAGCGAGCTTTTGAAACCGCATGAGAGCGCAATAACTTGGCCAACAAACATGTGTTCGCCAAGAAATGTGCCAGCCCATTGCCTTCCTGCTTCACGCGACACGACTGACGCGACCGTTATATTTTCTCGGTATCTGTTTCAATTCTCTCTCTCCTCGGCGCAGACTATGTGCTCAATAACTCGAACCAGCTGCGGATCGGTCACATCGACCGCCCACCATCAAAGGTCTTTTTTTTTTCTTTTTTTTTTTCTCGTGAAGTCTGCATAGTTCGCCGCGCGGTAAGCATGTTCCGCGCCTATATAATGAGCATACGACACTAGAGGAAAGAAGCAGAGCCGCGTAAAGGAGTGCTCAACTCTTACAGCCGTGCACCGCAATTAAAGGCGGAGTCCCTTAAGCCGATTATGACAGTCAGGTGACCGGTCATGCCCCCCCACCTTCCCTCGCCCGCACGCTCGCGCCCTTACCCCGTAGGCACCTTCTGGCCGATCGCCTTTCGCAAGCCTCGGAAAGGCTAGTCAAGCTCCGTATCTCAGATCGTGGCGCACAAGGAGTCAGTCCAGTTGAACAGACCGGCCACTCTAAAAAGGAAAAGCGACCGCTAAACTTGGAGGCAGAAGCGTTTCGCTCACCTCACAACGACATAGTGCATCTCGAGCGGCGACCGCGCTGCCTGCTGTTCTCCAGCCCGAGCGGAGATGTTTCCTCGTCCAAAGGATTACGTAGACTTGGAATAGGTACTCCTTCTCAGAGGTCTGGCGTAGGTCCAGTTCAGAAGGACCTTCCTCGCGAGAGCTCTGTTCTCTCGGTTCGGAGAGCGTGCGCGATTGTTCTCATTTGGGGTTTCGGAACAGCCAGGGCGGACGACGGTCATGGCGAAAGTGGCCGAGTACGCTGTGTTCGGCGCTCTGATGGCGCTCAACTTCGGCCTGGGACTCTACTTCTCGCTTCGGCGAAAGGCCCGCTCCGCGGACACCACGGCCGAAGTGTTTTTGGGTAGCCGCGCCCTGCGCTCGTTCCCGCTGGCAGCGTCGGTTGTGGCGAGCCTCGTGTCGTCCACGGGACTTGTCGGTTTCACCGGACACTTCTACGCGTACGGCTTTCACCTGATGTGGAACGGCCTGAACACCATAGCTGTGGCACCGCTGGTGGCGTGCTTGTTCCTTCCAGTGTTCTACGCTCTGCGCATCACATCTGTGTTCGAGGTAAGCTCTGATGTCCCTTTATTTTTTCTATTTTTTTCATGGTGGTCCCCCCATGGTGTCACCTTCTTAGATAAACGCGGCAGCTTGGATCTATTGGAAGTCATTCCAGGTTCTTACTTGTGCTATTTATTCCATAGCGTCAACGTGCACCCTTTAGCAAAAGGTAACGGATCAGGAAATCTGCGACGATTTACTTCTCCGGCTACAAACGTAACTTAATATTGCCGACTGCCATCCAGACTTGGCAATGTGAACTTTCGTATAGACTGCTGAATTTCTGTTGGCGCTTCTGAATTACAAATAAAAGTAGTTTTGTTTCTTGGTGACCCTGTGGTTTGTATAGCTTCGCTCGCGGTTGTGCATAGAAGGTGCAGTCAAATGAATGGATATCTTTCCGTGTGCTGTTGAACGGATCAGAGCGATTAACTGGTAATCGGATCCTCTTTTCGGAATGTCAGCTGATAAATTGTTTGATCGAAGCTAGGCAGGGGGGGGGGGGGTGGCGTTCATCTTAATATCTCATGCTGGGTGGATGAAGCGTAAAGAATTATTACTTCCCACGCATGATCGAGTCATCGCGCTCGTCGTCTGCTACGCGCAGTTCTACGACCGAGAAACAAAGCATTTGTCTCTGAAAAATGTATATCGGAGTGCATGAAAATGTATATCGGGTAGCATGTATATCGAGTGGGATGTAAATTTGTTCTGCCATTACAGACTATCGATGACAATTTGTTTGTGAAGAGTAGGGACATCTGAGAGCAGACAAACTTCGTGCCTTCTGTCTACGATTAGCTGCCGTGTAGAATCGCAGAAATTGTTCTGGCCGAGGAATATTCCTCTAAGTATCCCGATACAAATAGTGTGTTAATCCAGCCAGCAGTTGTTAGGGCGGTAATTGTGCATGAACTATTTACAAACATAAACGAAATGAAGAAAATATTCCGCAGCTTCCTTTCGGGCACTCAGTTTATCTCACGGTTTATGAAATTCCAGTATGAATAAATTTGGGGGCAGGAATGATAGCGAGATGATACGCTGTCATTGAGAAACGCACCGTTTGATCTTGCAGGTGCGTAGTGTGTCCTGTGACCCACACTGAAGAAAATTAAAGCGCCTGGAAGATGACATGCGAGCGTTGCAATGACGTAATGCGTGCGAAGGAAGGCCACTCTCGTCACATATGCGCACCACGATTATGCGCTGCCGCTTGTCTGCGCCCGTAGTACTGAAATAGGCGTGCTCCCGTGTTCACGCTCAAACAAATCGAGATAGTACCTGCAAAGTTCCATTACAGTGCACACGTTATCAACTTGCAAGTATCTCAATGAGCTCGCTAACCACTCAGGAAAAACTGGCAGGGGACTGAGTTGCTTGATGTCATTTCCACACGGTGCCTGTCTGCTGTATCTGTCCACTATTGGGCATTTACAGATTTTTTTTTCACCTTTAAGAGAGAGGATTAATTTTTTAACTGCAAGGGTACTATTGTGCATTAATAGGTGATATAAGTATCTTAATTGTAGACGTTTATGAGCCCGTTAGTGTGCATTCGACAGCGGAAGGAAATTTCAAAAGTTCTTTTTCTCTTTTGCTGCTGCGGCTTGCATTCATAACGACCCTACTGTTAGAGGAAACGAAACAGCTCTTCGTCGGAGTGGTACTACGTTGAATTGGCACCAGTACGTGAGCTCCGAAAATGATATGTAGCTCAAATAAAAAAAAATAACACAAAAGACCTAAACTGCCTCACGCATAATACTATGCGACTAAACCACATAGGTGATCTGTAGCTTTATAATCAGGTAAATTCATGTTTTTCCTTGCTTCCGCGATCCAGAAACTTTATGGAATAGCTGCAAGTGTTTGACGATCTTGCCGCAAAATCAGTGATGTGCAAGCAATGGCGAGTGCAGATTTTTGTGCTAAGCGCAATAATGGGAAAGCTTTCGGTAGGGTCTGTATGCGCTGCCAGTAAGGTTTCTTGTAGCAAGGCTGGCAATAATGGGCAGTATATAGGGGTCCTGCCTAAATTTTGTGCTTCTGGTTACGAGTCAAGTGTTTGCATGATGCTTATATTCAAGCACTTTCTGTACCACATATCTTTTGTAGAGCAAACAATTATCATTTATCGTATCGGTTCCACTCTTTCGTAGCTTTTGGAACACCGTAAAAAATTTCGTGTAATCGATGAAAAAAAACTCAATAACGCGTACGTATAGTGATTGCTACTTAGTATGCATCACGTCGATTCAGCGCCTCGAATGCTAATATGTGCCGTCTTTTTTTATGCACTGAAATTGTAAAGAAAGAAAAAGAAAACAGAAGCAGGTTTTGCTTCTCACTGATGTTCAAGTTATTCCTGGTATTCTTGGCGTAAAGCACCAGCATCTCAGCTTACGTCGTCGTTAGCAGACCTAGTAATGCCGCGTTTTTACTATAGCAGTCTTATGTTCGCAATCACGGTCGACATTAGAAACTTGCATGGTGAACTTCCGCGTGAGTTTGCGATTATTAGCGTGCAGCTTTTTTTAAAGCGAACCATTCTTTGTCTACCCTACGGAATATAGTATAGCTGCTCCTGTCATTTTCTGCTGTACATTACTGGACTAGGAGGTACCCCAACGAGTATACATATTTATACATGAAGGTTATACAGGGTGTCCTTTATAACATTAGCTAAGCTCTAAAAAATGAAGTATAGAATATACGAGGACGCAATCAGCTGCAGTGACGTACCACACCAGGAAGATTCCGTTAGTATAATTAACTAGCTTTTTAATTACTGTGTTGAGGGCAGGAATTTTGAAAGAAAAGTATAATTGCGTTTTAAAACACCCGTTCAGTTGTTTTCAGTGTACAATGTCTCGCGTAACCTTTTTTTTTTTCGCGTTAAAAAGAAAAAGTGCGAAATATGAAAATATCCGTATGACTACGCGGTCCGCGCGCCGCGACGCCAGCGGTCCCAGGCGTTACTCGGAAGAATTCGGCTCAATGCTTAGGTCGGCTATCCACGTGAAAGTGGCGAGGTATCTGTATAAGCGTTGGTCACGAGCGAGCTGCTGTTGGCAATTGCGAGCTGCCTTTTGGCAGCTTTCCAGGAAGGAAAGTATTATGTTATGTATAGGAAGGTGTCATAAATAGCTTCCTGCATAACAGAACATAGTATAATGACAGCTCATGAGTATCTATAGTGCACGCCGACCTCTTAAGAGAAAGATTTAGCTCGGGATCGTGTTTATAAATACAAGGCGACGGAGACATAGTTATTCTCAGCAACCACTGCATCGATTTTGATGCGGTTGTATGCATTTCAAAGATGAAGGTAAGTTTTAGTAAGATCGGCAATCCAATATTTTATTTAGGCGATTTTTTGACAACAGTTGCAAAACTTTTTAAACTTTTCCCAATTTAAAAAGTTTTGAACTCTTTAACACAGTAATGAATAAGGATCAAGACATCATAGCCCTGACGGGCTATACGGTAGGTATAAATAAATAAATCGAAGGTGAACAAAAATGATGTATTATACACCGCTCTGAAATATACCAGTAATAATTGAGTAGGACTTTCGTAACACCCTCGCAAACACTGTAACAATTTCACATAAGCTGTAAATGCATATATAAAATCTGTCCGCTTTAAATGTTCTGACAGACGCAGTTTAAAAACTGCGATACCCGTTTTCAGTGCAGATCGAGCTGCAAGTTTGTAGACATCGTGCTTAAATTTATGTATTGTAACGCATGGTTCTGACTGCCGCACCGAGTTTTACCTCTCATTCCCGTCTATAAACACCTTGACAGTATGTATGTATGTATGTATGTATGTATGTATGTATGTATGTATGTACGTATATATATATATATATATATATATATATATATATGCGGATTGGCACAAAGATCTTCTATCCTACTTTGCGTGCTTTATCAGGTAGCTGGAGACCCCGTTACTACAGCGTCGTGTCACAATTTCTCGAATATGCAAGGTATCGCTCATTATATCCTACTCGCACGTGACTTTTTTACAGTGCGTGTCAAATGAAGCGCAGCTTCTTCGCGTACGTTTCTCCGCACGTCATCGCTGCACGTCTCGAAAATCTGAGCTAGTGCCAATAGAAGGCTGATGCGCATGTGTCGGAATGATCGAGTCTCGCCGGAAGCTGTACACCGGAAGCAGTACACGTAAACCATTCTTTTCTTTTTTTTTCCCACCTGCGCTTATCCGTGTTCCACACACGATTTGCTTTAAGCTTGCGCCCCTGGTGTGGTTTTCGACATATGAAGTCGTGACTCGTACTCACTATGGGGCTCCTGCTTTGACCAGGAGGCGTTGCGAAAATGGTGCTAAAGAGCGCCCTCTGTCCTGAACTCGGTAGTACCAAGCTCGGTCGTCTGCTTCGGAAAGCATGTTTACAATGTAGACCCGCCACTTTCGGTTGTGTTGTACTACGGCCTGCAGCGAATATCGGGCACCGAAGATTTTTTCAGGGGTGGCACGCTGCGTAAAGACAAGAAATTATGCAACGCCCAATACGTGTACGCCGTTCAAGAAATAAGCGGCGAAGTTTAAGCACGGTGTCAATCGCCAATGAAGTGAGTCGCGTACGAAGTTGAACTTCAGGTAAGGTTTGCACGCTGCTAGATTCAGGCGCACAAACGAGAGGCAATGCTTACTATAAATGAATTCACAGCAGCGATAAGCAGACATCATGTGTACGGAACTGCTCGAGCGCACGATGGTACGCGCCGCGACGGCAGCGGTCTTTCGACATGCCGCGAAATACGGCGGGCCTCCTGCAATCTTTGTTGACTGCATGCCGGCTAGACAAGTAATTATGCCTGCGCTGTAGTAGCGGCCATCTGTTCCTTTAGCAACTGATAAATAACTGATGCAATGCATATGAGCTCGCAGTAACGTACGTGCGAATCGCGATGCAGCGCGAGCTCGGGCGCTGCTCGCTTGATGTAGCTTTTAATGACAGCGCTCGAACATCGATGTGCTGTAATCAATACTGACTTGCTGCGCTGCCTCAACGTGCTGGCTCGATGTCAAGGATGAGCACATTTAACTCTCAAACCTGTGCTGCTCGTAGTGGGGTAGTGAAGTTATCCAGCGCGCCCGACGCTCGGCTTCGTGAGGCCTTGAAGGAAAATGGTAGAATCTGATGTTGGGATTCAGACCTTCTTGCTCTTGGCAGCTCACAACGCAGCAGTAACGACGGTGACGCTTTTTCGAGGCCGAGCTAGGTCTCACCGGATCGGCGTTGCCGATTCCTTCTGCTTCAACATTACGTCCCATGGCACACGGAGAGTCCGTTTTTGTTAAACCAGTTAAACTAGGCTGCGGCAAGCTCGCAGCGTGGTCGGCGTGGTCTGTGAGAAGTGAAGAGCCTTTTGGCACTCGCAACAGGGCAGAAAAAAAAAAAGCGAATCGACGCAAAACTCGGGCTAGAACGGTGCTTCGCCAAAGCCAGGGCTGAATACTACCCAAGCTGGTACTACCCAGATAACTTTTCTCGCCGCCACCAGGCGCCGCTACTATACCTCAAACTCCAGCGCAAGACGCCCATAGGAGATAGGTTGTCGCTTGTGTTTGAACGCGCACCGCTGTCAAGTCCCTCTCGCTTGTTTGTCATCTACTATTCCGTCATTTAAAGCTTTCTACAAGGCGATCACAACGCATCTTCGACTTTTGCATCGACTCACGCATCAATGCTACCACATGATCCCTTCCCCCCCCCCCCCCCCCACCAGAACCCCAAATTTCTGGACGTGCAGAAATGACTTATAAACAAATCCTAAGGCAAAAAATGTCGCGCGATTTTTTAATTCGACACATTAAACGATTATATAATTAATTATTTGTTGCACGTTCGAGGAATTAAGGATTCATATCGTGATAAGGGAAAGGAAGCGCAGTCGAGGACGGCAGAAAACAAGGTGGGGTGATGAAATTAGGAAATTTCCAGGCGCAAGCTGGATAAAGCTAACGTAATTAGGACATGGGCAATTGGAGACCACAGGGAGAGGCCTTAGGCCTGCAGAGAGCAAAAACAAAAACAAAAAGGCTATGATGAAAGACATGATTGCGAAGTCTGCTGCAATCTAGCAGAGAAAAAAAGCGAGGCCTTTAATCCAGTTCTATAATTCGTAGATTAAGTATGATTTAACCATCTCTCACAAATTCAACCAATAAATCAAATCAGCCCATCGGTTGTCTCACAAAAGCATTTTTTTTATCTTCGCACGTACTTGAATAGCGAAATCGGCCCCGAGCTAAGGCTTCCAGTTAGTGTTGTGCTGCTTTATGTTGAACGGACTGTTTGATTTATATGCACTTTTTCTATTTAATGATTCAGTATGTAACAGTGGGTGCTTACACAGTCTTAATCAATCCCCAAGAAATACAATGAGCAGCAGGGACGCAAGAAGTACACAATACTTAAATGTAGAGAGATATGTCTCCTGCTTTTCTGTACATAGACCTGCAATGACAATTTTTCGCACTACAGGCGTCATACATTGCCTTCATGCTCGTGACATCGCCGCGGTGACGTCACACACCGTGTATCCCTCTTATTTAGTGTTTGCATTTCGGCAGAGTTTGTGAGTGGTGTCGTGCACAAACATAAACATTGCATGAGCTCGCAGGTTGCGTAGGATGAAAGCAAACGCAATGGCACGTATCCCCGTTAATGGTACATAATTTCATGCCCGCCGTTCTATTATCAAAACTTCGGTTCCCACAGATTCTAAGATGCGCGTAGTGTTTTTACAATCTCTGTTAGCGCTTTCCGTCAGCATGTTCCACGGCGTGACTGAAAACGTGCGACAAAATCTGAAACAGAAATATGGCACAGAAAGAACAAATTTTAGTACATATATCTAAAGGTGTCTAATATTTATTTTTATTATAAGAGGAGACGAACGCATATTGTACGTTGAAACGCACCTGGGCAGCTGCACATCTGACTGCAAATGTTTCATTTCTGTCTATTTTTTAATAATAATAAGCGTCACTCGCCATCTCCCCCAATTTTCTAACGCACATTCACGCAGTTGGAACGAAGTCGAAAAACAAGAGCCATTATTCTGAAATGCACAGACGCGTATAGTGCGCTTATGAACATGGTCAATAGAAGTGGCCCTGATAGTACGCGCTTTCGCTGTGGTGTGAGGCCAATGCATTTTCGCAAGATGTCGATGTTAGAACACCGTAACAAGTGTCAAACAGAGGAAAAATACATTCAGTCAATCAACCAACCAATCAAGCCACTTCATATCAACATCATAACCAGAAGAGCACACATATTAGGTTCCTTGGACTAACAGCCACAGAACTGCTTTACGAGGCCCACGGTCACTTTAACTTGGCGCAGACGGACAGGAGTATAATCGCCGATAAGAAATATTTAAATAAAAATGTGGAAGGAAATTAACAAGCCGGAAATGTTAATTTACACAGAAGAAATAAATGTTGTCACGCGCGAAATGTATGTTAACCCGAAGACACACAATGCAATACGAATGTAACACAGAGTAACCCAAAGAAGGAATGTGGTTTAACGTCCTGCAACTAGAGGCAGAGTAGGTTATTAGAGGCATACTGTATGGGAGGACTCTGTTTTATATTTGGCCGCCGGGGGGTCATTTAACGAACACCCGAGGCACGAGGCACAGTACCATAGAGAGCGTGGAGTTATAAGGCTAATAGAAAAATCGAATGCACATGTTATGAGAGCTCAACCGCGCCGTCGGTGATGTAGTAAGAGACCTCACCGTTTGAATCAACAGAAGTGCAAGGGACTCCACGGCTAGTGATTTGCATGTGGTGCGATTGAGGTGTCACTTGCACCTCCAGTCGATGTGTCCTCGATTAATTATTTGCGCTTATTTCACCAAACTCACCGCGCGGCCACGTGGCCCGCTGCAGTGGCAAGGTAATTTTGACCACCTGGGAGTCTCTGAACCGCACTAAATTATAACTGCATATTACGACCCGCATTTGACCCCTCCACTTCGTTCTTGGTGTTGTTGTTGTTGTTGTTTAATAACTGCACACCGACAAGAAGGTAAACTCCAAGGGAGCCGGCTATCCCAATTCACAGGTGAGAAATACGCGAACACTTATCACGAACACCACAACACGCTAAGCCTACAAAAATAATTTTGAACAAGAAAAAAGCTCAACTAGAAAAAGCCACCCATGTATACCGACGTTAAGAGTTCATGTACATAGCGCTACTAGACGCATAACACACGAATGTCATCTTTCATGTTGACTATGCATCAAACAGTCGATTCACATAGCGTCCATAGATATCTACAATTCAAAGTTTATTAATAAAATTTCTGGCAACCAGAGAATCGCGTAGGACATCATGCTCAGCAGAGCAAAGCTGTAGCTACTCAGCCATAATTGTGCAGACTGATCACCGCAAGTAGAGCGCACCCGTTTTCTCGGGTAAAGCACATAAGTGAGCATGCGGGACACTTATATGTACGTCATATAAACATACATAGTTCTAGTGCACGGGAACTCGTTGCAGGGGCAGGCAACCTGTAAGCATGCATTAGGTAACTTATATTTTGTAACGAAGGCGTGCAATATATAATGTACGGGCTGATTGCTCGGAAAAATAGCGTAGCTGATTATTGAGCTCGCTGCAGCTGTGCACAGCTGTTTTGGCATACTACAGTGCAAAGGAATCTAATAACGCCGTCAATGGCAGGGGTATGCTCAAAAGATTGTGTGATGATATAACGGTAAGAACAATATACTGTGACTCCCATGCGTTTCTCTTGCTCTTCTCTCCACATTTCGGGTAACGGCGGCTGCTGCCTTGCCTATTGTACAACTTTGACCTCCGGTTATGTCCCACTGTGCGCACTGGGGGCTGGCTGCTGTCACAAACAAACAAACATACTTTCGTCGTCACGTCGTGAACGTCATTCCTTCGCCGTGTGGGCATACGGAAGACCACTACCAGATATGGCGCAAAGCGTGGTGGCATAGTGCCGTGGTGGCAGATCATCTACGCAAGCACTGACCTGAGCTCCAACACAAACACAGTTTCCTCGTCACGGCGTCACCGTCATTCCTGTGTTGTCTCTTAGTCGCCTTCTTTCCGCCTGTCTTCATTCCGTTGCCGTCGGCGTTTCTTTGCTGCCACTCTCCTTTCACCGACGTCATTTCCTAGTCGTCATTCGTTCCTCCCATGCCTCCATCACTTCGTCGTCGTCTCACCATGATGATCCATGTGTCGTCTTCCCATCGCCATGTAGGCGTTACGCCATCGTAAATATGCAGTTGTCGGAATGCCTTGATCAACATGAAGATGCCTTCATTCAGTCGTCATGCCGTGGTCCTCAAAAACCTACCGCCCTCGTCACTTTGTCGTCAACAGTGGGCGGTTGTCACTCCGTCGTCACCTTTCCTTCGTCAGAAGCCTTCGTCGTCGTCACTCTGTCGTCCTCATGTCATAATCATCAATACGTCACCTTCACACTGTCGGTATAATATAGAGTTGCGACGTCTTTGTAACATGCAGCAGTCGACATGCCAGCAGCGTCGCGCAGCTGTCGTCATTCTGTCGTCGGCATAGCGCCTTTGTCAGGCCATCATCGTGACAATTTCGTTGTCACACCAAGGTTCTAAACCGTCGGCATGGTATAAATATGCCACACTTTGCCTTCTGCTCCGGTTACAGGCAGAGTGCTGTGTTATCACAAGCCATTACCCAGTGCCTATTACAAGAGTACCGTCCACAACATCTGCACCATTATGTTGCACTTGTCAGACTGAGTTACGTTTGGTTAAACGTAGCATTGCGCTTACGTCGTTAAAGTTTATTTTCGTAAAATAATACGTTGTTGACGTCATTTTGTCCTAAAATTTCGGTCATAATTGTTACGCTTGCGTAGCACTTGAGTTCACGGTTGCGCAAACATTGCTGAACGCTTCACCTAATACCGATTCTCACATAAACGTGAGATCCACCGATTTTTTTTTCATTCTTCAGAATTATAAACAAGTACAACCACGGGATAGGCAGTTAGCCTGCAGTCATTCAAACTCTGCAGGAATCATGGGGTTTGGCATTCATTTTGGTGCGTTAGCATTCCTCGGCATTCCTAGAATACTTCGCGCACGTTCCAGGGGCTATCTGTCTACGTATGTTTGTATCTAACCGTTATCCATCCTACCCGGATTACAGGTAGTCCATGGTCTAATGCTTACCGCATCGGACGATTGTGCTAAGGTGACACGGTTCAAAACCGACCATCGGACAAACTTGGATCATTGAGCATGTGTCAGTGTCTACATACGGGTGGCTCTTGAACTAACTTCTTTCTCACCGACATTGGTCACTACATGAATGCGGTATTGGATCGGCACCGCTTTTCGAAGACACTTTTTGACGCTGACTTGGAGTACTGGCATGTGCCACTCGGTCCGTGCTGGTCTTCAATGAAGCGCTTTTATGTCAACTTCGGACACTGGGCTTGTGCCAATCACGAAGAAGATCCCTTCGATGCTGAGCGGAATCGAACCCACGTCACAAGGTTTCCTCAAGGACAGCCACCCGACGCATTAGCAGGCTGCGGCGGAAGTGCGCCGAGTATGTGCTGCTTTCAATGAACGCCTTTCACGCCAACGCTTTAGCGAGCTGCGCCATCAATGCACTGGGTAGGTGCTGCTCTTCAATGAGCCTCTCGCGAACTTGGGTTCCTGAGTAGGTGCCACTGAGTGTGCCGCAAGCGACTTTTTTTTTCGAATACATCGGGAGACCAGTTTGAGCACGTGGGTTCCTTAATTTTAGCACGACGGCGATAGTCTTTAACACCATCGAATGTGTTTATTGTTTTGGTCGGAATTTTCTGAAAACTATCAAAAGCATGAAATCGTAGTTATCTACAGCTGAATTTCGGCCGCTGGCTTTATCTGTAGAGTATCTCACGGCACAATTTATGCTCAAAAAATTATGTGGTCGCGGGGGGGGGGGGGGGGGGGGAGAGGGGGACGTTAAAAGTCGGGAAACGTAGTATAGGCTAATCAATGTACCATACCGATCAATCTCGAGACGGCCGAGCGGTCGCAGTTGCAGCCAACGCAAACCCAACTACAGTTTATGTTTTCCGTGAAGCCGACCATGAACGGATGTCCGTGACAATTACTCTGAAGAGGCACCGGCGTGACAGCACCCATTTTATGGCGTTGTTCTACTTGCCACGAGTCAAATGGGTGAGGTCGCAAGCGTAAAAGCAACACCTGGCACATAATTATTTGGCCCTTTACGACAAAATTGATAAGCGCTTCAAGATATAGAAGCCAACTATCGCAGTACGTTGAAAGAAAGATGCAAATAACTTCGTCTCACTCAAGGTTTCGTATGTATATAAACGTGCAGATGGGGAGATGTCTTTATTTTTCTTTTATTTTTGTTTTATTCAAGCAGCACAGGTGCCCCTCTGACTTTTTTGGCTCATTATAAAACTGCTCGCGTGAATCTCTAAAGTAATTACGTGACGGGGTCGTGTTGAAACCTTACGCTAGGTCCGATTTCCAGGAAGGCTGAGTGCCAACATTGAGCACGCGTTCTTGCATCAATAAGTGCGCCAAATATTTTATCTTTCCCATCAGAAGTATTATCCCGTTCAGGCGCCAATTAACGTTGTCCATTGCAAATTTACTTTCAACACATTTCTTGTCTCTTCGGAATCTTGAAGAGCGTATAGGTGAATATTTGATTTTTCATTGAGTTTTGCTGATTTGGCAGAATGTGGACTTCATGCAAAAATTATCTACAGGAACGTCTGATATAAAGAACTTCAATTCTTCAAGAAAGAAGAGACACGAGAGGAAAGAGGGCAGATTACCTACCTTTCTTTTTTTAATTTTTCGGGAAGTCAAAAGCCAATATGAAGCGACGCTACACTTGCGCCACCTGGAGCAAGCGGACCGTGCATAAAATGTTCCTTTCATCTCTGCTAATTGCATATGTTGTCTGTCGTCTTGAAAAACAAGCTCAACCGCATGTTACTTGGACCTCATAATACCTGAAAACAGCACGCTGATCCACCTAACTATAACGCGAGAGAGCGGAGAGTGGTACCAACATAAACATTAAGCGCGAAATCAAACCCGATGCAGTGAAGTCCGATTATCTGACACACGTGACAAGAACAGAAAACCAATATGGATTGAAAATTATGACATCTAAATTTCATTTGCTAAATTTTTGCTAAAGCTAGCCACAAAGAAACCAAATATAGCAATAAAGCCAATTAAGCATATGAGGCCTGCTATAACAATTCGCCGTACTAAAAAAAATGAAAAGTAAAGCGTATGGTGTGCATCTAAAGCCTTGACGGTCATCCGAGTTAAAATCAAACGTGGCCGTCGAGAAAAGCTATCTCCCTGCCAGTTAGTACAATGGAGGGTGTGCTCACACACGCGTCACTGTTATTCCTCATAAAGAAAGCTTCAGCGATTTGTCTTTCCGTCTTTTCCCTTGCTCTTGCAATGATGACTATTTTTAGTGTGGGGCGGTATAGCGCGCAGTGCACTACAGAATTCCGCATAGACGAACTAGACGGCAGAAAAGTACTTCTTGTCCTAACTACTTTCTGCAGCTTGTCAGTGTGATACAAAAAACCACGCTGTGTGCACATCACACGTGCCTTTAGTGACGATTAGTGGATCAGCTGCAGAAAGAAGTACGTTCCAAGTGCACGCAGCGTGGTTTATAGGGTCCCGCTTTCGCGCGTGCAGACGTTATGTAGGTCAAGAGGGCAGATGCCTCAATGACTGCGCACAGTAACGTACTCCACAAGGAAGCAGATAGAAACCTGTCACTACACTGCGGAAAGCGAGAGTGCACGCCGCTTTCAGATAATTGCACCGGTATTCGCCGTAACGGGGACAAGTTCACGTGGAAGGTCAAAGAAGCAGCGGAAATTCATTCTGAAGGACGAAACTGCCTGAACGCTCTAGAACGTCCTTGTCCTCGTCGAACAACGCAGTCTGATTGATATCTTGCCTACATGAGCCTTCTGCGCATTACTTATTTTGTTACGGTATACAAGGTTCCCAAAATAACTTTAGCGAAAGTTTAAAATACACCGAATAACTCTAAGAGGGCGTGACCACTTGCACATTTTTTGCTATTGTATATAGCATATCACGATACTTCTTTTGTTATACCTAAATGTATACTTAGTATTAACGTTAAGGCAACGCTTTCTATGAGAAAATCGTAGAGCTGTCGGAATCTTCTAATTCAGCAGCTATATACTTCCTACTGGTTCCCTAATGTTTTCTCTGTTTTAAAGAAAGCCCGCTAAATAATTCAGAAAAGCACGTGAAAAAGCACGTGATGTGCTTCGATCCTTCACAACCATAGTTTCCTACAGCAATTACTACAGTGAACTCTGGCGCTGAAATTGCTGTCACCATGGAAATGATGGGTAGTACATGGACTTGTCTGATATTCGTGCTTGTGGATTCAGACGTTTTTATTTATTCAAACGTTCTTATGACTTTGATATTATGCTTTATCTGCCTTCATTGTCCTAAATTTCGAAGCAATATACACTTTCCTAAGTGCAGAAGATTGTGCGAATGCGCATAATTGCTCCTAATTGCAATGGCTTAGCCTGTCGAGGAGGCGAAATCCAAACGTGCGAAGCGCCTCAATGCACTGGCACGCCCGCGAGGCATTCATAACGGCCTATATGCCGCTTCTTGATGCATGCATCCGAGGCGTAACAACTTCAATATCGCGCTTCAGTGCTAAAGGTGCCGTGTTGGAATCCTGCCGCCGGAAAATTTAATAATGTTTAGTTAATCATCTATTACGCAGTAATGTATTGAAAATGGTGAATTTACAGAGTAACGAAGCCTTTTGAAGCCAGAAGGACAAAGTTTAGGAAAAACCATTTACTACCCATTGGTCACATATTGGCTGGACAACCCGCGTGCAGCCCCTATAGAGGCTAGTGCCAGGGTTGCCTGTAATAATTATTGTAGGAAACCCTATCAGTTCATGATAGCGATACGCAGGCGCCTGCGTTGCTCCCCTATCTTTTTAAGCGGCAGCACACCAGGCTAAATGTGCGGTTCGTTCATATATGCGACATAATTGAGATCACCGCAATCGCGACGCCTAAGCGGGATTTTGTCACGTGATTTTTTTTTCTTTTATATTTAGCGGGTTTTATCTTGGTCACAGAAAAAAGAAACGATTTCGTAATGAATAATTGGTTAGAAGCTGTTATTACATGTTTCAAAGGAGGATTTACAAATTTCTCATTGGAAATCATGGGCTAAATATTTTCGAAATTGAATAAGGAATCCTACATGATTACTAAATTAAGAAAAATACAAAAATACTGTGAAAAATTGTCATGTTCTCCTAGAGCGCTGCGGTATACTTTTCAACATTGGCTAAGGTTAGCTGGGACATCCTGTGCGTTCTGTTAAACTTTCAATGAAGGCAAGTTGGAAGTAGCACCGTGTTTGTTGTACCTGCTTCTTTTCCTATCTCCGGTTCATAGCTCGCGTTTACAAGTTTAATAACGAGGCACTGCTATTCCCTGTTGCCATCTAGATAAGATATTTCTTTTTCGTGTAGCCATAAAGAGGATCGGTTCTCATATCTCGTCCCTTTCTTCTTTGTGGGGTAATACCGCATTTATTTACCTTTTCAATGGCCCTGGAGATTTCGCTCATTGAGGCCCGTCAGAAGCAATCATGGGGCCAAAATTCAACTTACAAACATGCGCTCTTTATCACCACGTTATATGCATGATGAGCTGCTGTAGCCGGTTTCCTATGGCCTAACGACACTTCATTTGAGCAAGAATTGTACTTGCTTGAAGTCGTTACTTCCATCTTTCCGAAGCTCTTTCAATTGGTCCGTTGGCTTGCTTACTAGAGGAGTAGAAGAAGCGGCAAGAATACAGTGGCTCAGTTACGATGGATGTGAGTCAGATTTTCACGTCTACAATAATGTCGCGACAGTTCGGCGGGCATATTGTTTGGTATAGCAAAGGTGAAGAAATAAACACTGTGAATACTGTTACTTAAGACGCCAACTTATTATTGGGTGAACTTGTTGCAAAAAATACAAGCAACACTTCAAATTATAAATACATAAGCACTGCTTTTCATCGTCATCAAATATTCGACGACCGCCATCTGTGCACGGCACTATGGTAATTTGGGTATTGGTGGTTTTTCTGCACGCAAGTTTGCCCAGCAAAGAGTTAGATTTTTACCTTGCAGTACTGGAAATGTTTGATTCTACACCGTCGCTACAACGTCACGATATGAACATCAACGAAATGCTAGGGACAAACAGCGTAGCGCGTTTTATTGTTTGACGCTCATGTAAAACTTTTTGCATCCTTAGGAGACTTCTGGTTAACTTATTACTAACACCCTTATTGTTAAGGGGTAAGAACGAATCGCTATTTGCCGAGAAATTAAGTTCTCCTTTCTTGGAGCCTTGTGGTGGCAAGTAAACATGATGATAGCTGCGACACATGACACGAACGCTGCATGCTACCGTGCCAGATATGCACGTGGAGGTCTGGATTAATAAAGTTTTCAACTACACGGTTTCCTATATTGTAGACGTATATTAGGCTCCCTGTGGTGTACAGCAAACGTTTTTTGCATACTGAATGTTAAGGCTGTTAGCCATAGGACAAAGCCGCAACCTTAAGAACGCAATAATGTTTGCGACATGCACGGAGCGCTCCCCTCGTGTGGGAACGCACTGCAAACCAATATTCGAACGAATATTACAGATATATTAGCACACATCGTTAATGCGTCACGTCAGTTCTCGGAACTGACTCGCACGTCACAGCCTATGCGAAGCACCACGCGACTTTTGACGATCGGTCGCTTATGTTGCATCAAGCGCACCACTCAGTCGAGGGACGCTAATACAAGTCACGCGCCGACCTATAGGCGCGTGATGGCGTTCATCAATATGGCTGTGCTGTTGACATGAGAGGAAAAATAGTGGTGGATGTGACTGGAAATTTAATTTGACGGAACTGGAGCACGAGTCGAAAAAGAAAAAGACAGCTCTGTATATGTTGTCGCTCCATAGCCTATATGGCGCCACAAGTCCGTACTTTTTTGTTCATGACAGGGACATGAGAGACACCTGAGCGTGCTCCGAGGGCGTTGTCTTCATTAACAGCATGTGTTCCCGTCAACTTTGTTTGAGGTATAGAGAAACGTTTCCAACACAACAGGACTGACACAGTAGAGTCAATCAGTACTAGAAAGATGTGTAACAGGCTGATGCTTAGCTGTCTCACACAGTCAGAAAGCTTTCAAAATACTTAAAAGCGAACTTGTTCTCCTGTTATTATGTAGTTGAAGTGAGCCTCGCTGTGGCATTTATCCCAATATTCTACTTTATATACATTTATGTATTACTTTTATCCACTTACAACACCTCCAAGTTTTTTTGTAGACTATGCAAATTGCTGTTCACAAAATGTGCAGATCCTTGGTTTCGTTTGCATTTGGACATACTATGCAATGCTCTTTTTCGACGCTGACTACCTATGTACATCGTTACGAGCTCTGTGAAGCTATAATCGCCGGGCTTTACCCTCGGCTTGAGCATCTCCTTGGAAAGGAAGTAAGCTTGAGCTTGAATGTCTCTATTGTGCAGGGCACTGTAGACAAAGCAGCCAATTCCGCTAGGTAGTTAGGATTTTTTTCTTTACGACAGGTAGCACCGTTAACGGTCGCTGTTGCAAAGTGTCACGCTGCCATTATCCGCTACGTTTTTCAATATCCCTAAGGAACTCTGCGTTACACAAAGTTTTTATTTATAAAAATAGGGGGCATCTTTAGTGAAATGCGTCAAAATATGTTAGGTTTCCTGGCGTAATTAGGATGGCGTTAGAAATATTTATTAGACCCTCATTTTCTTCGGTATTTCTATGCGTTGCACGGCGTGTGCCCGGTGAGCTCGGTGAACTAAATGAGGTGCTTTGTTAGTGATTACGGAAAGTAATCGCCTGATATTTAGTTGTGAGATGGCAAACTTTGAAGTGGGTGTTCAAATTGCGGCCTTTGAAATAAATTCCGTATGCAAGCGTGTAGCCGAGCGTTACGAGCGCGCTGTTTTAGCCCGTTTTCCTGGCAAAAATACAAATGCCACCGTGATAAAATTTAACGGAAATCGGGCGAAAGCCTATGGTAAAGCTACGTGCGAAGTGAAATGCATGTGAAAATACTGCTGCCTTTAAAAATTTTTCCACAATTTTTTTAAAGTGTCATATGGCTGGTATCACCTTGGTATGCTTACTAATGTTCCGACATAATTCTATGTTACGCCAAACCTACTCCTGGTGGAAAGGGGGTCATGTTAATTGCAATATGGGACGAGTCTTTGCCGCTCTTGGCTTTATTGGAAGTGTTGCAAATAAGTACTCAACTCTTATTTTCTTTTTTGTTATGCTTTATACCAGACTAGTAGCACGTAACCCCGGCGGTCTCCGTGAACTACAAAGGTACCTTGTTTATATTTACTTAATATGAGAGGCAGGTTGTGGGTAATTTGTGGACGGTGGTAAAACGTGCGGACAAATCACGGTCTCAGCGGTAAATTAACTGTGCAAGCTATACGGAATAATAATAGTGCGTCTTACGAACAACACTGAATTTAGGCTCCTGTCCTGGGAGAACCATAAATGTTACCAACATCACATATAGTGAAAATTAAGGAACATATTGGCCAATGTTCTCAGCAAGTAAAATCTGTGTGGATGAATTATTGCTTTTGGACAAATCCTAAAAAAAACTGTTCAGTAATGTTATGTAGACCAGGTTTCAAGCGGACCAGTCATATAGGAGCAAGGTTTTAAAGTGTGGGATTTGATTATAGGCAAATTAATCTGTTACTGCAACTGATTGAAAGAAACAGCTTCGATGGAATTTCGGTTGTGATTCTGCAAGGTCGAACATGTCTGCTGTCCTTTTACCCGGCAATGCCTGCAGCCTATAATTAACTTGTACATGCAGTTGGAGACATTGATTTAAAGGTCTTAAATAAAAAAGTAAGATGACTGAATGTACAGAAGTAAGAATTTATTTACGCAGTAATTACAAGCACTTATTATAAAATGCACGAAGGATCATTCTACAATCTGGAATTTTGTTGCATGGGGCCTACAACGCCTTGAAATAAAGATCTCTTTCACGCATTTATTAACAGCACAACATCGTTTGTGACTAAATGGGATATTCTCTGTCGTTAATACTTAATATGTGGGGGTGTGCGAATAATCGAAGCTTTGAATACCAAATCGAATATTGGCCTTATCGATTAGGTCTTCGAATCAAATATTCACTATTGGGGAGTACAAATATTTTCCCAATAGTTTGCGAAATTTGAAATCACTAATTGTGCGGAATCAAGCACAAAATTAGAGCACAGGTGCAAGAAATTTAATCCAGGCTATTATAGCAGACCTATAGAACACAAAAAGTTGAGTAGTGCATCCCATTAGGTAACTCAAGGACCAAGGCTTTTTCGGCTAAACCACTATTATGCGCTCTCCCATTGAGTCCTGAATATGCAAAGAAACTGCTTATGGCTATAATGCTCTGTTTGTGCCTGCATTAAGCTACGCTATGGACTTTACGTTGTAATGAAATAAGTTTGATAATGGTGTGAATATAAAAATTTCAAGATTGTTTTATAATAATGGTGAAAGCAGGTGTTCACTATTCGGGAAGCACTCGATATTCGAGCGTTTCGATGGGCACGATATGCAGAAATGCCTGTTTACCGTGCATGTTACAGAACCCCAGGTGCTCAAAATTATGCTGGAGTCCCTAAGGTTGCCAACTTTCTAATGGATGAAGTCGAGACCTTTTCAGTGCCTGGAACCACTGACGTGTAACCAAGTTGGCATGCAATATAATGTGCAACGATGTTGACGAATCTTGCTTGTCCTACCGTGTCACGATTTACAATAACAGAGGCGTAGTATAGTTGCCTGACAAACACAGCTATTCCCATACGCATAAATGCACTGTGGATGGTTAGGGCCTCCAAAAGAACTTGACCCACAACAAAAACGTAATCGCCTTTATGTTTATGCAATTAAATGTGACAGAATATACAAGAGAACGTACCAACGAACGGTCAGGCATTTTAAAAAGGAAATCTGCTCAATTCATTATTATGCAGTAGAAAGCAAGAATACATTTGGCCATTCAGACTCGGTTAAGCCAAGAGGTGGGACACTTACTCAAAAATACCGATTTTCCCAGAAATTTTGTATATAGTTGTAAACCCTAGACGCCCCCCAGCATAGCGTGCCTCATAATCATGCCACGGTTTTGGTAGGTAAAACCCCGAAATATAATTCATTCGACATTCATTTCGATTCAATTCCCTTCTGGCACGAATCAATTTGTACTTGATTCAGTCTCAACAATTACTATTCGCACACCCTAGTAATAATCCTCCAGGCATGCGTTCGTGAGTTATCAAGTGCTTGCCAACGTTCTCGTTTCTGTCACTGCGAGAAATACAGCGCTGTAGCAATGTGTTCTCGCATTGCGACGTAATCTTATTTCCATAAAATTCATGCGAACACAAAGTGTTCTCTTATTCACGCAACTACCAAATGCTTACTGAGATACCCAAGCTGTGGCATACACACAACCAGTGGTGATTACAATGCTGCATCGAATGGGTCCACCGACGCAGAAACCCTGGTGACATGACCTACGACCATCTTTCACCAATATTTGCGACATAAGTATATATTTTGTATCGCGTACACGAATAACAGCCAGCCAATGCACGGTACGCGGGTTTGTTTTTGTATTTCGCCCCTATCGAAATGCGGCCGCCGCGGTCGCGATTCGGTCCCGCAACCTCGGGCTTAGCAGCGCAACACCAAAGCCACTACGCCACCATGGCGGCTCTCATGTATTTATGAAGAGCGACTTTATTAATTGATTTATCTCTAGTGACGGCGATCTTTATTCGGGTGTATGTGTCGTTCTTTTCTTGTTTTTATTTTTAATTTTAACTATACACAGTTTTGATCCACGGTGATTCCACTCTTTGTAGCATGGAGTTTTCTTTGACTGGAGGAGATGTAATTTAACGCCATTTAAACGTTAATTTGTATCGTTCTTTTCGGGCAAAAAATTTAACTACACTCAACTGGAGGTAATAAAAAAACAGACAATGCTATATAGTTAACGAACAATTCTCAACATTCAGACTGTTCGGAAACGGTGGAATCGAAGAAATATTTCCAGTGAAATGAAACATCTGGCTTTCCAGTGGAGAACAGCGTTTCGATAAAAGAGGAAGTTCCTAAATCACTAGCCTTCAAAATGCGCCAACCTGTTATATTCAGCCATTTGTGTATTATGCTTAGTCGCATGCGCTGGGATAGCCCACGTGTGTGTCTACGAGTGTTCTTCTCTGTCTACTGAGAAATGTATTCATTACCGAAACATTAGTTCAGCATTACAAGAATTCTATAAAGGAATAAAGACAGGTTGCTTATAATTGTACAATGTACCTGCATAGTCATTGTATATCTGTGACGAGCTACTGGTACTACGCGCATATTTCTTAGAATATCCGCCGTATATTTGTGTGTGCCTTTTCCAAAAAGAGCAGCTCTTCCTACAGCTCGTTTCCTCTCACACATTTACAGCCAACTCCTCAAGGCGTACGCAATGGAACATTTAATTAAAGCAAAATGGGACTTTTTGCGTGTTGAAGCCAGTGCTATGGTGTCGGGTGAAGCTCCTGAGGAAGGGCGCTCCGGCTTTTTCAGGAGCAGGGTGTACAGAACTTGATGCGGCAACTTAGTATGCGGAGCGATCCCACATTAGTATAATTCCAGGCATAGGTACGTGGAAAAAAATGTTCCGCACATGGACATGAGGAATACTGGGCCGGTATTTTGTAGCGATGCCTGATGCATTATTCTATACTAGTCTTATCATCCACCGCTCACGGCCGGCTTATCCAGTTGATAACGCGAGCGGACCGTCGCTCTGACCACTGACCAAGCGCGAAAAGGCGTTAGCATCAGAAAGGCATCGCTACAAAATACCGGCCCTGTCGCGTTTACCAGTATCCATTTCGCTGGAACACGCTTCAACATACTTGTTGTTTCTGTATTTAAAAGATGTTCAGACATATGCATTACCACTCCATATATTTTGGGAATTTATGTGGAACGCCATTCTATTTACTTAAGTAAACGTGTTTGCTAAACATTTTGAAATTGAAAGCTTTTGTACGTCCGAAAATGCGTGAACAACTAACATCATTATGCAAACGTCTAGACGTGCGCAGTGAATTTTCAAGTGGAATGGGAGAAGGCCTATTTGTATACACGTACTTGTCTAGCACGCATGAAGCGAGACTATACCACCATTTGCTAAAGGCGGGAGAACACTTTCTTTTTTCATTTCAGACACACTGGTATGCCGGTTATACTTGTTAGAGATAAACCTTGCAGCTCTGTTTTGTATTGATTCTAATTTTGTGATCAGATAGTTATGGTGCGGTGACCATATATTGAAGATGCAAATTTAAGTTGGGGGCGTACATAAGCTACGTAAGCTAATTTACGGACATGAGTAGGCGATTTTTTCAGGTTCCGGAGAAGATAACCAAGTGAGCGGGATTTGTGACCAAGTTGTACGGAACAAAGGAATGAACGAATTCACCTTTATTAGAAACTGCTCTCTGCTCATGATGACCGCATTTATATGGGATAAATTATTATGCTGCGCGCTTCGCCTTTTTTTTTTTCTACCGTTACGCCTGTTTACCCTTTTACCCTTTTTTTAAGGCAAGGTGCCGCTCACTGTTAAATAGAACACGGCAATGTGCGACTGCCACTTTGCCTGCACTCCAGCTGTGAAAGCCGCCAGTAGCTGTGTCGATGCACTGTGCATGGGTTTAGAAAGCTGACACCGTTACCAACCACATGCTGTTTGGTGCAAAGCCGGACGCTTCCGCAATTGCTAGAAGAAAAAAAAATCGCACGTGCTGTGCTTTATTCACTGATGCGTTCCCCTTAACTGCGATACACATCATGCAATTTTCTCTTTAGACATGTCTTATGTTTATGTGATTGAGTTTATTTTATTGCAGTTGCTGCCAAGCAACAATAATGCTTGCATTATAGTGTGCTCCACTATCGTGTCCTATGCTCTAGTATACCGAGACCATCGGGGTTGCTTTGAAGAACAGCAACAAAAAAAAAAAAACCAGGGAGGGGGAAAGAAAATTACGTTCACGATGTAGTAACGTGTTTTAAATGAAACAACATTACTGTCTACCCAGAAAATTCTACCCATTGGCTGTTCATAAAATTCGAAGCTTCCTAAAATTTTACAGTACGTCGTGAGGCCTCGCCATGAGTCAATTGAGCCGACTGTAACATCTTTTCGTTTCTTCTTCCGTAAGCAAAACTACAGTCGTTGCGTTTTCGGTCCTTGCGTGGCATAGCACCAAACCAGATATTATATTCAGGTTGTCTCTAAGCGCACCTCCTTCCCAATAAATTCAAATGACGCGTGGCAGCACCCGGATACAGAACGTTTTGGACGTTCAGAGACGCCAAGAAGGGATAATTTCAGGCGATTGAGAAGTCTTTCATGCTAGGCCAGATTGTAGCTGAACAGGAAGTAGGAAATGCGCAACTGATAGAACATAATATCGCAATGGCGTGAATTAAGTATGTCGGTAGAGTTTCGTGTTTTTAGAAATCCGAAAATTATTACCACCGGATTTAGAGCAGGAAGCTACTTATACATGCCCATTTAGAGCCTATAAATTGGTGTGGCTTATGGTCTCTTGTTCACAGCGTATTTTAGTTAAAAGCTCCGCATTTAAAAAATTTGAATGAGATTTCTGTGGAAACATTTTTCTGACGCGTTTTTCCTGCCTCTTGAATGAACATTAAAAGTAATGATCAAGCTTTATTTACTAATAATCGCTCATTGGTTAAAGTGTAGAAGGAAAGGGGTGTTGAGAAGTAAAATAAATGAAGTTAAGCAGAAGATAAGCAGAAAAAACTTACAATTTGTGGTCGTGTTTTAGTCTTAAACGAAACACGCTGTTAGAAATGTATTGCCAATGCAGAGTTTACTTGGCGAATACGAAAGATGCTTTCATGGCATACGCCCAATATATGAACAGATAAGCAAATGTTCATTGAAATGTACTTTTTTGTTTCAGTACATTCGACTCCGGTTCAACTCGGCTATTTCGTTAACGGCATGCGCAAGCTACCTGTTTTTGACGGTAAGACAAATATTTTACTAAGATGCTGATTATTCATGTACAGAGGTCAACACACTTCTCTAGAAATCGTGCAAACCGCGTTCTCAGGAGTGCGCTGGTAATACCTGAAGATGACATGCGGCACAAAATTGGCTGTATGTGAGGTTGCGTGACTAAATTTACAGTTTCTATTGAATTCTCTCGAACTGGTGGTCGGGTGAAGCTTTGGTAGTGCTTTTACCCTAAGGAGTGTGTTCTAGACAGGTGTGTTGACCTCTGTGCCAAAAATTTTGGCTAACGCTACACTTATTGTCTATATAGGAACGACTGGAGCACAGTGAAACATGTCGTTCAAGATCGTTAAAGCACAGGACCTACGATGAAACTATTATAGTTCTGTGCCTCCAGCTTTCTCAACTTTTCTGCACAGCACTGACCCTTATGTTCTTCTGATAAAGCACACGAGAAGAAAGTGTGGTTTGCTACCTTCAGAACTGGTCTCTCCGCCTAATTTTGCAACACGGCCAGTCAGATGATGGTTAGCAAGCGAATGAAGCTGTCTAGCTACATGTGTGTCGGTCCCGGTGTCCGCACGGTATTCCTCCCCGCTGGTGGTGTTCCCTGGTATCGCAGTCTGCAACGTGAACGTATGCTAATATGTCTCAATGAAATTCGCACTAATGTTTTGCCCTGTTCACGAATGAAAGAATTTTACGTACAACATAATCAATAAAATTAAACATTTTTTCCAGTATAGGGTGGCTAGGGACTTGACTCCTGCAAAGCACAAAGTACTCTTGTCTAGGAAAGTCTTCAAATAAATAGATTACTGCTTTCTCTGTACTTTGTCACACTGTTTATGCATATAGGAAAGCTATCATTTTTGCAGCCTGATTGGCACAGCCAACACGATCTCCATATTAATACTATATCATTCGCCTAAACAAGCAAAGGATAAACAAACTTTCGCCTAAACAAATAATGCGCCTTGATAGTTTACAAGTAAGCAAAGTATTAAAAAAATACAATGGACATGTCGAAGCGAACGTAGCCCCGTGCTGTGCTGTAGGTCGGCCCGAGAACGCTTATGAACAAAAAAATCCAGAGAGTGCAAATAGCCTTCGAGTAGAAAGCACCCGTCAAAAACACGTCGTGCGTCGAAACGTTGCCCTGACATCGTGTCCTTCCGTATGGTGGCTCTAAAGCGTCTGCGATTGTTTGGCATGGCCTTGTCTGTCAACTTGGTCTATTTACTTGTAGAAGCAGCTGATGATGTAGCGAGAGAAACAGTCAGATGCACTAAAATGTCGCTCCGAGTTCACTAATACTTGTAGCCTCGTCATTCATGTATCTCTTTCTTTCATTTCGTACACTCATACCATGTCAGAGCAGGCATCCCCTGCTTCACTGTCTGCTTCACACGTCTTTCCACTTGTCTCGGCAACTCAATCCAGATGGGAGAAGTGCGGCTTAAGCTGCACTTTACCCTTCCATCGCTGAATGTGACACTTGTTTGTGGCACTGTCACTGCCTCTTCCGGCTAGCTGTCAGTCACTTTCACTGTCGACAAAAGCTCTTCGAAATTAATCGGAGCTTCGTTCTGCAGCAATCTGGTTCTGTCACCAATCAGCCGCAGAAGAACTGCCTGAAATGCGAGGCCGGAATACCATTTGCTACAAACAAAGATCGCCAATGGAAAAAATAATGGCCAGCTAAGTTTAACACGCACACTAAGCCTACTTTTCCATTTACTTACAGGTATTAATTAACAATAATACCAACGAGAGCGAAAAGACTCTGAGCTCATGAGTGTATGTGTCGCGATTGCGTTTCACGGGCGTGTCAGTGTCTATTGTGTGTGTGTGTGCGCACGTGCATGTTACAGTTGCATATTTCTCAGGCGCCAATTAAGCTTTTCAACATAGTGACGGGTGGGTTAATCAACGGTGAATTAAAACTGCAAGGAAGCCTGCAGGTATTTACGACCGCCTAATTTTGCAACACGGCCAGTCAGACGATGGCTACGAGGCTAATTTTTTTATGTTACATACAGATGACTACAAAGTATGCTTTTCTGTTCCTTTTCGTATGTGATAAATGTTTATGGGCTGCTCAAGTTACATTACCATAGCTCGTGCTTAGACCAGTGCATGTGAATATGTAAATCCTAATAAAATTATCAGTGAGTTGTGCGCCCGAAACATGATAATTCAAATAATGAACACCGAGTACCTTGAGTTTGTGGGTTGTAAATTACGCACAGAACCAAAGACGTAACGTCATTCCGGCACATATTTCAAATAATATCACTTCCCCTAGTAAACCGAATTGGCCATGAGTCGTTTTCGAGCCACTGGTCTCTCTGGCCTGAGATGACTGCAGAACCAGTTATGAAGATGACGCGCTTCCTCCTGTCGTGCTTTCCCGGGCCTTTTCAAGCTCTTCCATGATCTATCTTACACGATCTACCTTACACGCGCTGCGACGGTAAACGTCTAGATAGGAACTGCCGCTGAATATGGGCTTCTGTTGATTTTTGCCCTTGGCACGTCGTTGCTCTATGGCATAATCGCAAAGGCGACCGGCACCATTTCTAATTACCATGAGACATCGAAACAAAACAAACAAATAATCAGAAAGAATTCGCGCAAGTTAAGAGGGAGCACCGAAGCGGGAAAGCGGAAAAGTAGGTTGAAGCCTGAAAGAGCAGCGACACACGAACACAAAAAAAAAATGCTAGAGCTTTATAGGGTCCACGCAACTTTCCCAAAACGCACCAGTGTGCCGCCATATGCACTCAGTGTTTCACCACAATGCGTGCGGTCTAAATATTTCAATATAATTTCATGCATGGTGCAAAGCGAGCAATTGGGTTTGCACTGATGTCTCGAAAAAACAAAAAAAACAGCGCACAGGTGAGATATCGCCATCCCTTTGCTCACCCACATGTGCGGCTCATAAGCCGCAGCTGTGGGTATTAGCAAACGCGTGGCGATGTGGCACAATTGTGTACGTAGATTGATTTTTTTTTTGTTCACAATCTGGTCTCGACGATGCCGCAGCGGCCATGTTTTCAATATCAGAGGGATGAAAAGCGCCGACGAATGAGCCTTTTCAGTCAGAGGTTGCCGCCGTGATGAAAAACCATTTCGCTAAGATAAATTACAAAGAGATTGCGCGAATAGACGTATCTTGCACTTTGATCTTCCAGATAACTATTCTACCCTCTTAAATGTATAGTTGAGATATGCAGTCAAACGGTTTGATGCAGAAGCGCATCAGAAAAGTACAGGAAAATTGCCTCATTCAGCTCCAAAGGCGTGCTTTTGTTTTCTGCCGGTTTTAGCACGTGCAGCACTTTCTGACGTGCTTGGAAGCTTGCTTTCAGAACTGTTTTGGTGTGAATGCGAATTTGCAAAGTGCGTTTGCGCGAAAACAATTTGTTTGCAGTGGTCGTACAGTCAGAGAAAAAATTACTCTTAAAAGAGATAGAAAGTGCACCTCACACCCTTAGACCCAAAAACTGTGTCAGAGTGTGAGTTAGAACGATTTGCACCCTGATTCACTTTTAAGGGTGTAGATTAATTTATAACGTACGGAACCATTACTGCGTATTAAACAATGTGAAAATGCATGGTTCGTTAACATGCTACCTCATCGTTGTCTGCCATTTAACTCTTTCTTTCTCTGTCCTTTTACGTCGGTAAGAAATATCGAGGTAGAGAAATGCTTTTCCGGCCAAGAGGTTATCATTTCTTTAAAATAAATAGTCTGTTTATCTATAACTTTCCCTCTGTGAGGCCAGCCTGTGCTTGACAGAGTGATTAGTGAGATTGCGCGGATAATTTTTTTCACGTACGGATTATTGCTAGCGCATTATACACACAGCAAAAGGCCGACTAAAATTTTGGCGTTTGATAAAAGAACCTACGGGGGCCAAATGTAGTTTGGTGGTACCCTATAAAGTGGTTCTGTTACAGCACAAGTTCAGCTGGGGAACGTATAACTCTTCGTTTGTTCGCTAAGGTCTCTTGTTTACGTGAAAATACTCGAGCTGCTTGCTTATAGCTCAAAGAAAATAAACGCCTCGGAGTTGACCACTTGCCCTAAAATAGGATTCGTCACCGACCATACTTTCTCAGTGTTCAACAGCAAATAAATTTGTGTGAAGAAGGAAACTTTTTGTTTTAACTTCATGTGGCCCGTGTCTGTGATCTGCGTTTGTATGTTTCGTATTGCCGCTCTAACATTTATTACGTTTATTACCCGGCTTCATGAATCTAATTTTAATTTACTGTTAAGAATATTCAAACTCAAAATTCTAAAGTAACCAATAATTGGAGCGGCATTCAAGCTGATTTATTTATTTATTCATCTACCCCAGAGGCTCCGGAAGAAGTACTGCGTGAGAGGGGGAGGGCACCATATATTTACAAAGAGGGAGCAATAAAGAATTTATACAAAGATATAAATATATGACATCAGCATGTGCTTTCCGACCGCACTTCACCTATACATGTACATGTGCACATGTATTATAGTGTACAATGCACATGTCTACATGTATATCTCTCGCTAAACGTATTGAAACTAGTGGTGTTTCCGCCAGAGTAGCAGCCATTCCACGTGCGTGGGTGTACTGAAAATTGTCTTTTGTAGAAAGCAATGGGAGCCGACAAATTTTACTTCTGCCTTCCTTAAACATCAAAGCATTTGAACCGTAACGACTTGTATCCCGTTGAGTGGCTTCAAAGCATTTGATAACAACTGCGCAATCATTGTAAGTCAGCCCCGCAGCTGTAAAATGTGTAAAATTATGCGCATACTGACACTGCGGGCTGCAATGCGGCCATCACGATTAACACAGACCATTCTATTCCTCATTATACTGTGACTTCATCGCCTCACTCTGCCTATCACATCACTTCATGACCAAGGAGAGTCAAGGTAAAAGCCTTATACACCACCACTCAAAATTCGCGTTAACTCGGCCAAAGTGATTAAAATTGAGAAAATTTTCTCTACGGAATTTCGCGATGATTCTATGAAGTGCGACTGCAAGTTTCGGCCAAATTTCTTTTCCCCTAAAGCTCCTAGACGCAGTTCCGATCTCACAGGCTAATTATGAGGCATGCGTCTCTGCTCATCACGTTCTGCCCCTCAGACTCAAGTGGCAGCTTAATATTGAATCATGTCGAAGAACCAGGTGGCCCACTGCAGCACCTAAGTATTCTTTTCTTCTTCTTTCTTAGATACTCTTGGCCTCTAAACGTTCTCTGTTGTCTTAATTGTCAAAAACGTGTGCTGTTTTTGGTGTACCTCTAATAAGTTGTTGGAACATGTATTAAATTCTAAGCAACAAATGTGGAAGTTATTGTCCTCTTATTTTCAGCAAAGCATAGGTGCACTGTCCATCTATGCAGCCAGTTTGACCATCGTCACAAGTAAGTGTTAACACCATAAATATTAGAAGACCAATCTGTGGGTTTAGCTGGTCTTGCACGGCTATGCACAATATATTAGCGCAGAATCCTGAAAGAGGCATAAACTCAAGCGCCCTCATCCATTCTCTGTTTAAGCCTCTTCCAGGGACTTTGCGTTATTATAGACTAAACGAGTCACATCATGGAGTCAGCACACGTTATTCCTGCCCAGAAGGCAGTTCGAGTGCGCACAAAGCAGCAGGCGTAAACGTTCTAGGAGTCGTACACGGGATGAGTACGTTATTACCAGTAAATATTTGTACTTAAGGTTGATTGAAAATATGACATTACTTCACTCATTGAGCCGTTACTCGGCATTTCCTGCATATTGCAAGCAATGTAGATAAACCGAACTCTGAGCAGCACACCGGGTCACAGACAATTTATCATGCACATTGGCTGTGCCTGCTGTACTCGCAAAAGGGACAGTCAATCACAATAGTAGGACAACATGATGTGCTTTGATGTTGGGTCCAAGGCCGAAATGCTGTGCTCGCAAGGTCATGAAGCTGACAATGTGTGATATTGTGACGGAAAGTCAATGTTCGAGGTTTAAGAGTAGTTCCGGTTATATTTTATAGTTTATTACACATGTTCACCAGTTCTTTTTGCCTTCTAGCTTCATTGTCGCTGTCATGCTGTCATCTTTCCCGCCTCTCTATTACCTCGATGCTTATATTGATATTCCAGAAGGCAATATTCCATATATTCCAGTAGTTTACGGTTACTTAAAGTTTTTTTTTTTCCAATCCGGCTCTCTCTCTCTCTGTTTTTCATTACATGTCTATAAAGCCGGCGTTTAGTTGGACCAAGTTACATTTTCTAATGCCATCTGAATTGTTCATGCAGACGCAATGCATGTTCCTAACTCAACAGTGCCAGAGCATATTAACTGAACTATGTTCTTTTGTTTGTGTTCTCGCCTTCGCATTTCAGTTTTTGGAGCACCCCTCATCTGGTGTAACATCGTAATCGGAGTAGGTGGAACTCTGTACACGGCACTGGTGAGTGTTCCTACACGGTAAACTTGGCGCAAAGTTGTCGCTCTAACATGACCTGTCTAACTCTCAGTAATATAGTAGTAAACTCTTCGGTATAGTGGGTGAGCGGGAATTTTTCAAAGTGATATCGTAATGAATTTCTTAAAGTATGATATTCAATAACCCAGTGGAAAGGAGTAGCCATCCCCGGCGCACGGCAACAAAGCCTCCTATATTTATTTTCGTCCCACTAAAACAAAAAAAGAAACAAAGCAAGACCAACGTGGTCAAAAGTATTAGCCCTGCGTCATGACGCCTTAGGAGTGGCCGATCATGAGTTGAGTGTAAGCCTTGACTCCTGTCGAATGCAAAGCAAGCTAATGCAGTGATGTAACAATTTATGCATAAAATGGAGCGCCGTTTTGTTCGCCTTTTTGTAGTGCACTGCAGGAAATCGTATTAGTGCAAGAGCGAGTAATGATCTGAATGGATTAAGTAAATATCCATTCCATAACCGGGAGAAGTAAATAACGGTTGAGAAGTTGATGATGATGGACCAGTCCGCATGCTTTGAGTGCGTTCACACTCACTCTGATTTCAGTGTATTGCCAAAAAATTAAGAAATGAGGTAAGAGAGTGGAGAATATTTGCTTTCATTTGCGCAGTAACGGCGCCATATTCTTAACCAAGAAAAATCCGCATTTCAAAGTAAAGTTTTCTCTCGTTGCCCGGGTTTCGCGTGTCGTTCATATTGGCTTGTCGTACCGTGTAGCACCAAGGAGTGTGTAGGTCTGTATATATCCCACACTTCTAAACGCTAAAATAGCTCTAGTGAGATTACATCTGTTCTGCCTAATAAAAGAATAAAAATTGACATAATATCCCTACATGCGATGCCGGCACGTTTACATACATCTAAAGCACACAAATTCTAAGTATCATAGCGCTCTATATTTTTTTCCTTAAATGTATTCTATTTGGCCTATACGATCCTTGGGTAACTCGGTTGTGCCCATTCTCGGCCGATCCAACAGAATTGGAATGTGCCACTGTGATACAGGGGCCATTGAAGCCCTAAATGTACTTAGTCACTTGTCGTACCTCTCTGTGGAAACACCTCACCAGACTATGCTTCCCTCGACAAGAATCAAACCTCACCTTTCTTCTAGTGACATCGCTGCGTCGACCTCTCACAATATGCATCCACCTGGACCAGTGTTTGCATTTTGACATAGCTTGAGTATGGCGCAGTGCTTAAGCATAACCATTGCGTTAAGTTAAAGTTCGTCAAGATTACTCGTGGCTTAAGAAAAGAAAAAAACACGGTTTCACGCATCTCATTTCTATACAACGTTTAAGTAACCGCTTCATGAAAGCTTCGCATCACATTTATTCTAAAGTGTGCGTTAGATATGCATAACCTTAATTTAGTTTTACCTTTTTGTACAGTAAACTCTCATTTGGACCGCTCTGACACTCGCGAAGTAAACCATTTTATTATATGTAAGCACAAGAAAAATATAGCAGCACAGCTATATAGCTACATTGACTATAACGACATAAGTACAAGCGCCCCAGTGATATCCGTCAATTAAGATAATCTGCCACGTCATGGCTTGAAGCCATGCTTTATCCCTACCCACACTTCATCATTTTCCGCTTCCTTAGCGCATAAGTTTCTTTCCTCTTTATACCGTAGTAATAGCGGCAGTAAAAATGACTTCAATAGACCCATAAATTACGTGAAGATGCTTTCACTCTTGTGGAGCCGGCACTGCAATTGTTGCACTGAGCGTATTGGTGCGCTTTCAATGGTACTGAACGCCGCAAAGTAAGGAGGGGCAGAATTGGTAGGGACAAGAGCTGTGACCAAAGTATTCCATTTCCGGCCTTTCAGTAATTTCTCTTTTTTAACGTTAGATGATATACGCTCTATATGGCTGGTAGGTATACCTTCACCAACGCATCTATGATATTCGTATACCTCTTGTCCCGTTGTCTAAGCAATTCGTCATGTTCCCCGTCCCATGTGGTGTATGTGCTGTTGAGTGCGTTTCGAACTGCACTTGTTTGATATCTCTTCCTTCGTACGTTTCACCTCTCCCGGAAAACAACCATAGGGCGGATTGAGAGGTGTTGTTTGGACGGACTGCATGCAGCTGGTCTTCATTCTACTCGGGCCCACAACAGTCATCGCGAAAATCATCGTGGATTCTGCCAGTTCTACAGGAGCTTCGCAGGCACTGCACGAACTGGATCTTCGCACTTACGCGGCGAAGTGAGATTTTCGTTTCTTGGCCGAAATTTCTCTTACGATCTCTGCAGTAGGGCTCAGCGCTACGCGGCACCTACTTTATTCTTTTCTTTTGCAGTGTCATGCTTTTGCGTTTTCCTGCCCGCCTTTTCTCTCGCCTGACCACACAATAATGCGGCCTTTCTATACCCGCGCACTGTTGCATAAAAAAACTGAAAAACTCATAATTGCGACATGTTTGGTACGTAATGAAGTAAAGGGTAAAAGAAATCATAGCAAGAATATGCGGTAACATAACGCCCAATAGTAGGCTCTAGTATCGAGACTGTAATAGGCATATGAGTAATATGGGGCACATCGGGCAAAAAAATGAACGAGAACAATTTATCCTATCTGTAGACTTATGAGGGTAAGCTTTTGTATTGAAAAGGAACCTTCAAGGATACTGTCAATTCGATAGCAGCTGGAGGGCCGCCTCGAATACAGTGTTCTGGGAAAGCCATCCGTCGCGGCCTGCTGAAAAGAGCGCCGGTAATTCGTTGGCGCTGTGAAAATGAAAGTAGGGCAAGTTACGGCACTTGATGAGAGAACGAGGCGTGATGTCAAGGCGCACAATGAAGGAAGAGAGGGATGATATCAATGTGTGCGGTGAGGGCGCTCGGTGAAGACGGAATAGTCCAGCAAGCGGGAGTTCGTCCATATTGGATGGGAAGTGTCTAGCCAGACTGCCCGCTAAAAGTCATCTCAGATTTCTTCGCCCTGCTCGCGAAAAAATTTACTGGGCATCACTTTGGTTAACATACTTCTATTACAGGGTCATCATGGTACGCTGTCAAAAGTGCAAATAGTCGCACGAATTACACAGATGCACGGAAGCTGTTATACTAGAACCAGAGGCCGAAATTAGTGTTTGCATTATTGAACACGTGACTGCATTGTATATGAGTGCCATCTCCATTTTACGCGTTTGTATACCAAAAAACGAGTGCGACCAGTAGCCGATGCAGGTATGCATTTACAGTGCGCTCGCTCTTTGATGTACTTTTCGTACTAGGCAGTGAGTTTGGGGATGTCTCGGGTCTCCAAATAGTGCTGACCACCACAGGTTCGAGCTTACCGAGCCACAAGCACGCGTCAGCCATCGCCTCTCGTGCTCTAGCCCGCGCTGCGTGAGTGCTCAGGCCGCTAAACACGGCACCGAACGCTGTGCGCGCAAGAGAACGCAGTATTGCCCCGAGTTAGCGGGACCCGTTCATTGTCTCCGGCGGCACCCAACACTGCACAAACGCCCGGTCCCGGGGCGGTGCGGGAACCTAACTGCTTCAGTTCGAGGAGGAGGAGGAGAGAAGGCAGGGATGTTAATCAGAAATGCGTCTGGTTGGCTACCCTATTCTGGGGGGCGGGAACGAGAAAATAGAAAGGTGAGAAGGGCGAAAATACAGACAGGGGCGCCGCCAGCAAGTCACTGCCAGAGCAAAGGCCCCCCGCGACACGCCGATAGGAAAAATTCACGGAGGAACTTCTCTGCGAGTTAAGTATGCGTAAGCATTCTGCCGCTTGCTCATCTTCACGTAGCCCGGTGTCATTATCAATGTTATGAAACATGATCCCGCCAGTACAAACGACAGCGCTGTGGCGACACGAAGTGGTGCGGACGGCGGCGCAAGGTGCATTGATGACGCAAGCAAAGTACTGCAGGTGGCGTCGCCAGGTGCTCTGATGACGTTGCGATCATTATAAGGCGTTATTGCTCTTTAGCGCCATATCCATCCTCGTCGAACCCTTATGAACCATGACCAAACGTTCTCCGGCGGCGGCTGTGCATAGCACGGCCGTGCGGACCGTATCTTGAAAGCGATCTGCAATGCCGACACAGTGTGGCGAGTGCTAAAAGCTTCGCGAGCTGTCTTCTAGCCATTTACTTCGCGTTGGAGAGAGACGCGCGGGCCCATATCTTGAAAGTGATCTGCGAAAGGGGTAGAGTGCTGAGAGCTACGTCAGTGCAGTGTTCTCGCTGCTTCGTTGGCGTTGAAGCGCGAGGAAGCACGAAGGTGATTTCGCTCGCTACGGCGGGTGCTATCTTAAAGCGATCGTCTTACGGGACGAACGGACGGACGGTTTTTCTCGTTGGCTAAGCATACAAATGCTTACGCATTTAAATTTCCCCGCTGCTATGCGGCTTGGTCTCACGATAACCAATGGGTCCACTCGCGAGAGATCGGGCGATCTCCTTCGGCTTGGGCCTCCGACAAGTGCGGCTCGGCGCAGTTGACAGCGCGCGAGCACTATAGGCACCGCTCTTCAGCTTAGCGTCTGGAAAGGAACAACACAAGGTACGCGCTCACCGTAAGTGCAACGGCACCGTAAGTGAGCTCAAGTCCGGGGCACACATGGGCCGGCGGACAAGATGAAAGCATGTACGTACTCAGTGCAGACGCGTAGAGAACTCCTCCTCTCTCGCGGCGCGTGCAGCCCTTAGCGGCTGCCGGCGACGCGAGCGCCCCCACCGCAAACCACCAGCTGTGGAGCGCTACCGCCGAAAACCGTCGCCATTGGAAAGGGAAGAAGCGTAGGGCCAACATAACAGGAGAATGCCTGCGCAGAGGCGCCGGGGCATACCTCATTCCCCACAGTATCCTCGGACGGCACGCCTCTTTCAAATGACCATACCGGTCTCCATAATGCTGCACAATATAAACTACCCCGGATAGCCTGACTTCACTGCGACACTCACGCGGATTTCTTGGCTTTGATGATTCTGTAATGTGATGGGAAAAGTACTTCCGTGTGATCACACGGTCATTGCTGGCCTCGTGTCAATTATATCCTCTTGGACCTTGCGCAAACATTCGTCAGATTTACAGAGCGAAAAGACTCAAGAGGAAACGGAGGTATCACAAGAGTTGTTTTCCGGTATTCCGGGACCCACTCGTTTATGCTCAAGTCACTGAATAAGTTCGAAAGTGCGAATCCCTCATTAGAACCTACGCTTTGGAACACACTTTATGTATTGCAATGTTACCTTAATATACTGCACTGACACGCATACCAAATGAGTAACTGTTCTTTCGTGTTATTCCTTTCCAGCGTGGCATTCGACATTACTCACGATGAAAACGTCTGGTCTGCATTCGTAGCATCAACGACGGCTTCTATCTACCGAGTAGGTTTGGACCAAGTTGTTGTGCAGAGGTGCATGGCTTCACGAACTCTTGGCAGCGCTCAGAGGTATGCCCAAACAGTCGAGTTTTACTGAGCGTGCTTTTGAGATTAAAAGGTTAATGTTATGGCTCTCGCCGGAGAAACATATTTGAGTGACATTTGTACTAATTTAAATGGGTAAATTAGCGGCAACCTACGTTTTGACCTTATTGCGTTTCGAGGGTTTATTTTCTTTATTGTTCAGCCGGTCTAGTCCCTTGTGAAGTGACTTCTGTCATTCGAATATGTTAGACGAAATAGAGGCTTCAAAGCATTACTATAATCTGGCTTTACGGTAGTAGAAGAAAATGCGCTCATCGTCGGAATAAATCTTGTTTCCTAGACAAGTTCGCGGAACAGAGTGTTCCACCAACTTGTTTTGCGTGAACATGTGTCTCTTCAAATTTAAATACGATTTCAAGTGTTTGCGCATGCTCCTATGTCATACGTTCATTCTGCTAATTTATATGAGAGTGCGAAAACTCGCCGTAAAGTGAGGTAAATATCACACAAAAAGTTACTCGCGCATCAAATGCTGCCAGAACTTTCTTTGTCTTTTAGGCGAACCCACTAAAATGAATTAAACTGGAGTTTTTTACGTGAGATATAGTGCGTAATCACAGGCGAAAGAACTGCAAGGTCAAACATCAAGATACCGGATAATACCAAGGAAAAAAAAGGAAATCACAGCCACAACGACCACACCGAATCAATTTCTACAGTATTCTCGACTTGAGTGATCATGACACCATGTTCACGCCATGTTACTGTGTTAGCAGCTGCACAATAATCTTTTTTTTTTTGTTTTACTTGCAGAACCGTCTTAATGGGATCAGTCATGCTTGTCGCCGTTTATGCAATCAATTTAGCTGTCACTATGGCTTTGATAGTGTGGTTTTGGGGCTGTGACCCGAAGTTGTCCGGTGCTATCCAAAGCTATGATCAGGCAAGTTAATTTTTGTAATTACCTCAAATCAAATTTGCGGTGCAAGAAAATGTAACACATAGCTCGGCTTGTAAATAATATTTTAAAGATGCGCAGTGTTGAGAACAGGAGGGCACGAAGGACACAATGTGTGCAAATAGCACGTGAATTTAGAAATGCCACATTGTTTTTGTTTCCTTGACAGTCGCTACAAATACTTCTTGGACAAACACGGAAATAACTAAGAATAACCGCAGGTTATACAAAACTCTATTCGCAGGTTATAAAAATTTTTATTCCGAACACCGCCACAAAACTGAGTTGTTGTGGGAAACAAAAATTACTCGTTTTTCTTGATACGAACAGAAAGCAAGAACTTCTGCTCTTATCGCCGTATTTGGAAACTGTTGGGCCACAAGATTTTTCTTGCGAGCCTATTTTTGCTTTTCGTGTGAATTCATAGCCTCATCAGCCTGAACCCTCATTTTGAAATGCGCTGAGTAATTGCGGAAGAAGGCACCAGAGAAGGATGACAGAGTGCAATCCTTGTTTCGAGTGTGCAGACAAGGATAGTGTTCCGTCGTCATTGCCTGATGAGCTTTCAATGGTTTTCAGTAGCACTCAGCGCAGCACACCATAAAAGAGCTCAGTTTCTTGCTATACTCAACCTAAACCTGCTGACCAAAAAATAAAGAATGCGAAAAAAAAATGGGTGGTCGAGCATCCAAGTTCTCGTAGTTTTTTTAAACCTCCGCTGGATCCTGGCAATCGGCTTACAAATTTAATTTAGAGTGAAAACAAAGCAGAACTTAGTAGAATTTTATGCCTTTTGTGCAGCCATTCTGCGACAATGATAGAAAAGGTATGCATCGCACATAATGATGACACGCAACATTAGTGCACTCTATTTTTAGCAGTGTCCCGTATCACCTTTAAAATCAATGATCGGAAATTCAGTCCTGATTAAGCGAGTATGGCGATTATTGTTGGCAGTCTTCCTGTTTTAGTTGCTATTGCGCCTGCGAGCAATTGCCATTATACACATATCTGTCCTTGTGGTCGAATGAGAAAGCAAATCTATAGTAAATCTGGTTCCATATATGCTGCCTTCTTCGCGGTGTTTAATTTGTACATGGTCGAGTGTTATTGCGCTGCACCTAATAAATCGCAATTGCGTCCCAACAGATTTTGCCGTATTATGTGAAAGCCTTCCTCGTGCACATTCCGGGATTCACTGGACTTTTCCTCGCAGCCGTTGTAAGTGCCGCAACAAGGTAAGACAAAGCTGCAGATCGAATCTAAAATCAAAACATTTTCCGTTCTGTGTGCATATATGTGTGTGTGAGCTTCCTGGTAATTTAAATCTCTGTTTCCGTTTCGTTTGCGTAACGAAAGTCTCGAACATTAGGCGATCTGCATTATTGCGAATACTTCTATTCATTTTTTGGGCCACACGTCATTATGAACTCAACTGGCAGTCTAACAGGCTCACACTTCTATCGCAGGTCCAAGAAAGTAATTTGCCCTAACTGATGAGGCGAAGGCTTACAGCCCGTTAAGAGTGACCGGTCATGAACATGAATTATTTGTGCACATATTAGTAACAATTAAAGGACAGAAGAACAAACCCGTGGCGACGCCGCCCCGTCATTTTTTATTCCGCTTGCTGAGAATTGCAATTTCGAATATAATAATTACGTACACAGTTCTGACACGGAAGTGCAAAACATTTGCTCACAATTAGACTTGTGAACGAGGCTCACATTAGCCTCGCGAACCTCGTTCAAGACGTTTTTATTGCACTAGAAATTACATGGACATTCACGCGAACTTTTGTCATTGTCATTGCTGCTGTCACCGTCGTGTTCCGTGTAAAATCCAATTGTGATAAGACTGAGCGGCCAGCGTGCCATATGCTTACTGCTGGTGCGAGAAAAAAAGCGTGCTAGAGTGACCGCATACGCTGTCAGCGCCCTACCTCGGAGGTAATCGGCGGCGGATACAGCACGAAGCGCTTGCTCTCTGTTGCCAGGGTTCTGCGTCACGCCAGCGTTGTGACTGCGAGTGCTCGCGGCCTTCTAGAGATATATGTTCATGTTTGTTGGTGCGTGCGTGATACCATGCATGTTAATTTATCTAGTAAGCCAATGGTTGCTTCAATTTATGCAGCGGATAAATCTGAGAATTTTACTTTGCTATCACCATGAATGCTTTGGGTTTTGTGTGAAACTGCGACTTTTTTTTTTGCGTCACGAACTCTATTTCGGCCTAAACATTAAGAAATGAACCTAATCGACAGACAATATCCACAGAAATGTTTATAGCTTTGATTTTTTGGGTTTTCCATCACGTTCGTAACCCATACCGACAAAATATCGCAAGGAAATTTGCGCTGTCCAATGCACTACGTTTTCAAGGAAGGAAGCATTACGTTTAGCGAACACGTACCAAACATTTGACATATATTGGTAATAAACAAAGATTATACTTGCTAGTTACACAAAAGTTGCAAATATTTCTCTAACGCACGCTGTGCGCTGTACATTGCCTAGCTGCAGTGTCTGCTAAAGTCCGTAGTAAAAAATGTGGCTGCAACTGTGAGGCGCTCCATCACGCTGTCACCCATGCATACGAAAATGTTTCTTTTTTAGTTTTTTTTACCAGGCCTAACCATGAGTGTTTCCAAATAGAGGCCTCGCTATCAACTAACGGGTTTCATGCTATGCTTGCGGGGTACAAATTTAAGTAACATAAGAAAAAAGTATTAGGAATGTAGACACTTCATTTGCTTTCACTTTTCTGCTGTTGAGAAAGAGGCAAACCGGTATCACGTACTGCCACCGGCTTCCTCTTAAATGCGGGTACAGAACATACGTACCCCTGGCACACATCTACATCTTGGCAGAAATACAAAAAGCATGAAAAGAAAGCACGCTCCATTCCACTGGCGTGAAGGTCGATTACCGGCGAAGCAGTTTAGCACGCGACATTTCCCAACGTGGGAGCGGCCCGCTACGGGCTAGGAAACTAGCGCGACCCAATGGACCATAATAAAGTTTTTCCATCCATCCATAGAGGTGACGCATAATTTACATGAAAGGTGTGGGAAATTTTATTTCTCCTGAGGGGGCGACGGTGGTCATCCCGAAGAAAGACACACGCACGCACACTTTTATTTTGATCGGAGCTCTTGATCGGCCTCAGCGGATCAATGGCCTAAGCTTTGAGAGACCCTTATTATCTTCCTGAGGGTCTGATTTTGCAAATGGCGCCTATTGATAACTAATCTAGTTAGAATGCATATCAAAGTGATGAGACGTAAAAATTTTTGCATAGAATGGAGCGATTTTGCATCCCATTCGGGAGCTGTGTTTTTGCACACGCAGATTGTTAACGGACAAGAAAAATGCATATAACCCTAACCATAGACAGATTCGCTGTGAAAAAGCAGTGTGCATGGCCAGGAGCGTCAACCGCAGCATGGAAAGTATTTGCGATGTATTTCCGGCATTGGCATGTTTATTTGAGAATGTTGGGGGGCAGCGCTTTAGTGTGAATGGAAATGTGTTCCACATTGATGTTACTGAAAACTGACGCATCGTGGCTCTCATTTTGAGCTTTGTAAGTGCGGCGTCATATGTTGCACCTCAGGATGATGACTCAGGATCGAGGACTGCAAGCCGGCCTAGGGCCTACCGTGGTCATCCCGTATGTGCCGTATGAGCCAGTGCCTGAAGAAAATTACTAGGAAGGGCTGGAGTTCGCGTTATTCATTCCGCACCGAAGCTAGGCACTTTGTACGTGAAGGTCAACCGGACCAAGCCGTGACTCAGTTTCCGGCAAGAAGCACGCGCAGCAGTTCGTCTGCTGTGCGGTCGGTGTTGTGTGCGAAATCCCGCTGTCCTGCGGCCGAAACTACGTAGGTCAAACTGGACTGGTTCCTCAACGAACGCCTCCGAGAACATACTAGGTCTCTCGACACAGGACGTGGCATCAACTTAGCCATTCATGTAGCATCGTGCTACCTGAATGCCACGCCGGCATTTGATAAGTGACGAATCCTGAGACGACACAGAGACCAAAGAACGCGCAAAATTGTAGAAGCGTACGCGATGCACCGGAGTGGCCCTTCTTGCGTAAGCCCACCATCGCCAAGTTTATACGACGAAAAGCTCAATTATCTGAAAAGTTTCATCATCTGATCAAGTGACATGGCTGTGCTCTTGGGTGGCTCGATGCGTTGACCATTTGAAATCGCATTGGAAGGCGGTAGCGCTATCTCGACTGGTCACGCCGCGGCGGCTGTGAGTTGCACTGTACTCGGGTATAACTTTAGAAGGCAGCGGCACCTGCCCCTCAAAGGAGGATACAAACAAGCCCTACCAATGGGCGCGCACTCTAGGCTGACGTTTCGAGCCAGACAGCCAGTGACCCCGCCAATGGAGGAAATGACCGCCCGCGCTTCGAACTGGGGCGTGTCGCGTCATCTTTGTGCGTCTGCCCCTCGTCAGAGTGAATTCCCAACCTCTTTGTGGTTGTCTATCATGCCGGATCGGTTCTCCATAAGAAAAAAATTGTCGCAGTTTCACCCGAAAGGCGAAGCATCAATTGCAATAGCAAATTAGTAAAGAGCTATACGGAGTAAGGATAGTAGTTTTATCAGCTGTATAAACTTGGACATGCAGCAGCACGAGCAACGCGCAGAACTGTTGTCGACGCCGTCGGCGTATTGCCCGCGTTCGCACCGAACACGCGCGGCGTTGGTGACTGTTACCGGTGCCTCTGGGGGTGGCTCCAAGGTTTTGGACGAGATCAGAATGGGACACTCGTCGAGCAGCGTCGCAAATCTTACCCACCTTCTCGCCTCGCAACGTTTTTATATAAATACGCATTTGGTGCCGCAGCAAAACGTCGCCTCCCCTCCCTCCCTCCCGTCCCCCCACGGCCTTTTGCGCGACGGAAGAAGTTGCGTTTGATCTCTATATACGGTGATTCTAAAGGAGGAAATAGACGCTTAATTCTGCAGCACTTCAGAGAGCACGGCGCAGAGCGCGAGTTTGCACTCCGACGTGCGATCGCTCCCCGTGAAAGCGCGTGTTCCTCGCGCCCTTTCACTCGCACATACAGCGTCCGGAGCGCGGCGACGATTTCATCGCCGTTGACGTCATACGGAACCTCACGGCGACGCCGATGCCGATGTCAGAATTCCGCTTTGGAGTGTCAATGTAATTGCTATCGCAATAAAAGTAAAAACGTTACCTATCGACAAAGGGGTCAGGCAAGGAGACACAATCTCTCCAATGCTATTCACTGCATGCTTAGAAGAAGTATTCAAGCTCTTAGACTGAGAAAGCTTAGAAGTGAGGATCAACGGTGAATATCTCAGCAACCTTTGCTTTACAAATTACATCGTCCTATTCAGTAACCATGGGGACGAAATAAGAAAAAAAATTATTGAGGACCTTAACCGAGAAAGTGTAAGAGTGGGGTGGAAGATTAATATGCAGAAGACAAAGATAATGTTGAATAGCCTGGCAACGCAACAAGAATTCAGGATCGCCAGTGAGCCTCTAGAGTCTGTAAAGGAGTACGTTTATCTAGGTCAATTACTCACAGGGGATCATGATCATGAGAAATTTACAGAAGAATATAATGGGTTGGAGTGCATACGGCAGGCGTTGCCAAATCCTGACTGGGAGCTTACCATTGCCGTTGAAAAGAAACGTGTACCATCATTGCATTATGCCAGTTATGACTTATGGTGCAGAAACTTGGAGGTTAGCAAAGAAGCTCTAGAAGTTAAAGACCGCACAGAGCGCGATGGAACGAAAAATGTTAGGCCTGACGTTGAGAGACAAGAGAGAGATGTGCATCAGAGATCAAACTAGGATAGCCGATATTCTAATTGACAATAAGAGAAAAAAATGGAGCTGATCAGGCCATTTAATGCGTAGGATGGATAGCCGGTGGACCATTAGACTTACAAAATGGATACCAAGAGAAGGAAAGCGCAGTCAAGGACGGCAGAAAACTAGGTGGGGTGACGAAGTTAGGAAACTTGCAGGCGCAAACTGGAGTCAGCTAGCGCAAGACAGGGCTAATTGGAGATTGCAGGGAGAGGCCTTCGTCCTGCAGTGGTCATAAATATAGGCTGTTGATGATTATGACCTTGATCATGCCGGAAATATTATTGCGAGCTTACGACGCGCCAATTGTACCACGTACCTTTGTTCTGAGCCATGATCTAGTGAAGAACGGTCGCAGCAAGCATCGGTGATGCTACGCTACGCTACACTTCGTCTGAAAACGGAATTCCGCGGCGACGCACCACTGCAAACGTCTGGAATGTTTGTTATATGGTGTTTTGTTTTCCTCCACGGTGGATTAAACCAGTGACTGCACTTTATAAACACATGCCCGCGGCCGTCGATCGTGCATCGTAGCAGATGAGTGGCAGCGTTGTAGAAGGCACGAGGTTAATTTTCTCTCGGGATCCGGCATGTGCCGTAGCATTACCATCACGAGAGATATAAAAAACCAGTCATCAAGATATATACTCTTATTTATTCCCAGAAATACGCATTATAAAAGCGCGAGTTTTTGAGCAGGACTATATATTTAGCCGCGGAGTCAATCGGCTGCCGCGCTTCGGTCATGTGGGCGGGGCCTCTCCGGCCTTCTCATGTTGTACCGCGCTATAGACGCCTAATTTCGTGCACCGAAACTGGTGTAAGCACGGCCTGAAGCACCAAGTTCAACCCACCGCCACTATGCCGACACCAGTCGGGACAGCACTTCTGCCCTCACATGGGCGCGCCGGCCGCACCTGGTGCGTTTTGATCGAACGGCCGCGCTTGCGCGTTTAGTTGGTTTGATTGTGAATGGCAATTGTCATGCTTATCTTCTGGTACATTCCTTCTGTAAAACTGGTAAACGCGCAAATTTTTATGCGCAACGTACTTTCGTCTCATCTCAGCTTGTTGGCCCGTGCTTGTCCTTTAACTCTATCAAAATGGCGTACTGCGTACACACAGCTTTAAATTTGCTTCGTCCGCCTTTGCACGCAGGAGTTGGAAATCAGCGCTCTGAGTTTTTTGCCACTCGTGCATCCTGTCTTTTACGCTGTTCCCTTCAGAGACGTTGCCTTAACTATCTCAAATCCAGACATTAAAGTCGCCTTTTAAATATTTGTCACTTTTCTATGTCAGGTTTGTTTCGTGGCTGTGTGAGTAAACAGCACTATTACTTTTTACAGCACGATATCGTCAATCATCAACTCCCAGGCTGCGGTTCTTTACGTTGACGTGCTGTCTCCGCACTTCAAAAACGTCAATTCTCATGTCAAGTGGATCACGCGAGGCACAGGTATGCTCTATGACATTGTTAAACGCTACTGCGAAAAGGATTGCATATATCACTCATATATTTTAGGCTCGGTGGCTGCTGGTTATCTCTCGGCATGTTCATCATCTGCAGTGCGCAATATGTTGTGGTTATCTTTATTTCCAGCTCGCCGATCAAAATGCAGGGATGTATTTCTAATACTACATACAATTCTTTTTTCTTTCTGGTGCAGCATTCCTTCTTGGCGCTATCATGACGCTGTATAGCTGTGCCTGTGTCTACATGGGATCCATTACAAGGGCAAGTGTCGTTTGTATTATTGACCCGCAGTGGTTGCTCAGTGGCTATGGTGTTGGGCTTCTGAGCACGAGGTCGCGGGATTGAATCCCGGCCACGGCGGCCGCATTTCGATGCGGACGAAATGCGAAAACACCCGTGTACTTAGATTTAGGTGCATGTTAAAGAACCCCAGGTGGCCCAAATTTCCGGAGTGCCCCACTACTGCGTGCCTCATAATCAGATCGTGGTTTTGGCACGTAAAACCCCATAATTTTTATTTTTGTAATTAATGAAATGAAAACGAGCAAGAGAATAAGTCACTCTGTAAGGGCGATGGCTACTGGTTTTCACATAGAAAAGATATCGTAAGGTAAAAATAAACGTCACAGTTACGGAAAGTCTTGACGGCAGTTAGGCACACTTAGTAAACGACGTTCGCATAAACTCAGATGCACTGGAACATACAAAGACAAAATTTGACATTCGAGGACAAGTTGGCTTTGTGAACGGTCTTCTCGGTATTTTTCTGTATGCAGGAAAATTTGGTAAATGAAGTCACTTTCATTTTGTTAGGTGTTCTTGGCATCAATAACCAGACAAAAACTCATAACTCACGTGATTGTCAGCTCAACTCGTATTTGCTTTTTATGTAAAATGTTTGTTGCTGACAGACAGCAGTGCCCGGGTTCACTTTGAGGAGTACAATACAGCGCTATTACGAGAGAGAGAAAATGGACACGCGTTTGCCATCATTGGTGTGTCTGAAATTATTTTTGGCCGAGGCTAAAATTCAAACGAACAATATGCACATGGTAGAACCAGGATCTGTAACACCCTCATAAGCAATAACTAAATCAAACAACTCTGATGCATAAATACTTGATAAGCTCCCGGAGAGTCATATGTCGTGTCATTCGTGACTGCGTCTATAAAGAGACAAACATGCATATTACTGCATTTAACTACCCTTGACGCGAAGACGTATCATTCCGCACGCAGAAAACGCGGCCGACTGACCGCGGTTTCCTTTTTTTTATTTATCTACGCTACATCACAAGTGTGCATACTTTACGTCACGGTTGCGCTCGACAGCCATTGTTCTTGCACCGACGGTGTTTTCGACAGTCGCTCTTCAGAACGCTAGTCATTGGGATCCGTTCAAAACACTCCACCGAGAATTCCGGCTACAAACTGGCATGACGTTTCAACTGATGAAAATCATTATTGCCGCAATATAGACACCCGGTTCTGCACCTCAGCATTTACGTGAGTGCGCCGGATTGTTGTGCTTACTCTTCTGCTCGCAACATATGCCGTCCACATTCTGTCATGGAAAGCTATCGCGGTATTTCCGGTACTAGCATGCCCATTTGGCTTTTTCCATTGAGGATCGTAGTACTCTGGTTGCTTTCCCCGCACGTCCGAAAGGTCACTCTGCCCCACTAATTTTGAATTTGCTTGATAACAATGGACGTAAAATTGTTACTGAAATTATAAAATAAAAAAAACAAATACCCTGGCAGCAGATAAGAATGAATCAATAAGCCCACTGAGTGTCTGCCTGTCGCATTGGTTGATTAGCACCATCGGAAATGGACACCGCTAGTGTCTGCTTTTTGCATCGCTGTGTGGGTCACAAGCAAAATAAGACGCTGCGAATGTGTAACAACGCTTGTTTAAAAATACACGAAGGCGGAGAATAAACAAGTTATATCAAAAAACGCGTTCAAAATTTTTTGTGAGGATCAATGTTCGATATTTAGGCAATTTTAACAAAAAGAAATGCTTCAAATTGCGGTATATAATAGTTATATACACGTAAGTATAAAAATGACACAAACTTTTTTTAACCGAACCAACCGAGAACTGATCCTCATGCAGGACTTCAAGCCCATCTGACCGGTTATTAACCGGTTTGAATTGTGCATGAAGATGACGCTGGTAATTTTTGCAGTGGCATGAAAGTCGGCCAATTTTATCCCGGAAACAGGCACTGAACTGCCGATGGGCGCAACTGTCGCGCCCTTAGCAGACGCGAATGAGTGACGTGAATGTTCACGTTTCACTGTTGGGCGAGTGTGGAGTGAGCCTACTTACCAAGCTGCAATGTCGCTGCTTGTTGCAGGTTTTGATGGGAGTAACAGGCAAGTAATGCTAGCAAATGCGGCACTATACTGAAGCGACTGCAGTGTGCTACCTCGGCGCGAGATTTAGCTGAAATGAATGAGCGGCTAAGTAGTATTACAATACACGCATAAAAAATTCTGTGGCAACAAAGGGATAGTTACGAAGGCGAAGCGCACACAAGTAAGAGAACTCCCAAGTCCCACGTTATAATGCGCATTGATTTAGGTTGGGCAAGCAAAAACACAAACACCTTATTTACAACTGCAAAATAAGACAAAGCACCACGGATCGAGTGTTATATCTGATTTCTTTTTCCCTTTTGTCTTCCGCACATCGGCAAATACGAAACCGTTGCGCGTGGAAGCTACGTTGATTCAGTATCTGTTACAAGAAATGAAAATCGTTGTCAAACGTTGCCGAATATATGGTGCAGTAGGACACACAGAAGCTTACCTCCTGTAGATTTCCGTTCATTGCCACAGAAAGTTGCCCGCCAGTATTACTACAAGCCGCACACGCTGAACTGCCCATAAGCTTCTGTTGCCGGCTTCGTGCTCTCCCGAGCTCATGCCGGAAGGAACACACCACGCCTGAGAAGAGCAGTGGAGAGGTGGCAAATTATCATTCCAGTTTCACGTAGAACACTGTTTAAGCACGCGTTTCCTTCGGACGTGCGAATTATTTACCTGTGTAGCTTTCTTCTTTTCCTTTTGTTTTGTTGCGTGCTGTTTAGCTGCCTGCCCACTGCGTGCTGAGGCCAAGTCTGTAGGCGAGTCACTATAAGAGAAATTTTGAAGCTTGCTTGTTGCGTAGTGTTCTTTCCTGAGTTCTCTCGCGCAAGTAATCACGTTTGCGTGGGTGCGTGATTCTTTTCATCGCAGGTCATATTGATGGTGCTTTCTGCATCAACGGGACCCTTCGTCGGCTTGCTGTTATTGGCGATTGCGTTCCCATTCGTGCATACGAAGGTAAGCGTCCATATTGTCATTCTCATTCCCCCGTGTTCGCAATGATCACATTCCCCGTGTTTTCTTTGCATTTTGTCGTCCGTCGTTTTAGAGCTTCGGGCTAGATTAGATGAAGGGTGCAAGAGTAATAGAACAATAGACTGAGGACAACTAAACAATGCTTTATCCCGCCTTGTGGCGTGCTCTTCTGTCCCTTCACTGTTCCACAACACGTATATGATGGCTGTGTCGGCTAATATTAGCTTGCAGATCAAAATATTCATTGCAGCGCAATTGGTTTCGTGCTTTTTCTGCACTACGACCTACACTCGCTTGCCAGTTCAACTTGTTAATCAACCGCTTCGTCGAGACATCTGGGATTAAAACACGGCACGTTCGATTGAGCTTACAGTATGGTGCAGAAACGTTCTACTAGTTCATGGCCATCGGGCAAGGCGTGGATGCACAAACAAATAAGGCATGCAAATATTTCTATTATGTCATACAACTTCTTTTCATATGAACGGCTATTTCAGTGTGGGGAAAGTAACACTAGATTTGCTGATTCTGTAAAACGTGTTTATGAAATTTGCTGCATTGACTAGAACTGCAGCTTAGGCGGCTCAATCAACTTTCTTGAGGCAACTGGTAACAAAAGCCTGGTGAATCGTGCACGTTGCGAGGGCACTGTAGTTTCGAGGCCACGCAGAGTTGTTAGTACAAAAACTATTCTTGCATGCTAGAAAGTGTTGACTCCAGGCTTGTCTCAATAGGTGCAATACCTTTACTGCTCTCCATAATTAAAACATTATCATGGCCAACATATTTCGTTTCGAAAGTCGATTTGGTGAAAACGTGTCCTATATATCGGGTCCACTAACGCAGTGCATTCCTTTGTGCCAAACTGTATTGCTGTTCTTTACGTCTTAGGGTGCGGGAATTTCGACGCTTCTGCTCCTGGGATTCCAGCTACTGGTCATGTGGCAGGCAATCTACAGTGGAGCCAAGCCCCCGCTCATGCCGGTAACGCTCGACTACTGTCCGGAAAACAGCACCCACCTTCAAAACAGCTCAAACTTTACAACGCTTCCACCAATTGAAAGGTGAGGGCTCAGTCACGGAATCGCCATGCGGAACTGACTAAAAGAACACCTTAGAGGCGCTTGTCTTATTCGCGTGGCGTCTTCCACTTGTTTATTAAATGTGGAAATTTGAAAATCCTCCTACACGTAGGGCCGGCTATCGTTGAACTATAGGTGTAGAAAACAGCAAAACATGAACACAGAAAGATAATGAAACTACAAAACACTATCAAATGTCTATAATCAAAAAGACAGACAGAGCAAATCTGTGGATCATGGAGAAAAAAGAGAATACTATTTTACAAGAACAACACAATGATCTAAACGTAATGAGAATATAGAGGAAATAACGTATGCATACTAACTATCGTTCAGAAAGAATTTATTCGTTCCCTATTTATGAGAAAATCTGGTAGAGCCTTTATGTTAAGGTTTGTTGGGGCTTGACCAGAGTCGAAGCAATTTTTGTACAGGGAAGTAGCGGCTTCCTAAAGCATTCAGAAGACTGCGTAAGAACTGTCACTGTTTGTCCTGTTGCGGGCACTCAACGAGACAGCACTCAACAGGAGCTTCTATTGTGATGCACTGCGGGAACTCAGATGATGTCCTGCTTTCTATGCGATAAAAGAAGTGACGTGCATAGGCTGCCTCGAGGCGTAATTAGTGTAGGCTCACATCCAGTGTGCAGTCCGTCTTCAGGTTTACAGAGAACCACATTCGAGGGTCACTGTGATACTGAAAAGATCACTTTGCATGGTCATCAAACCATGTCCTGCCGCATAACTTGTATAGCAGGCCACAAATGAGAGTTATGGCATCCGAAGGCGAGAAGGAAACAGATGTTAGTGATCTGAAATATGCGTTCCCTGCTCCCAGTTTATCTGTGAATTAATTTCCTACTTAACCAACATGAGTAAAATTAGCTGTAATTGAATTGTACTACAATGAAAGGCCGCGAGAGGTAAAGTTTGAGTAATTTCACAGCATAGAAAGGAAGTCAGATTAGAAACATTAATGCGTTAGTGCCTCCAAGACTGTTCAGAATTAGAAAAAAATGACCCATTTGCTCTTGTATGCACATTCGGAAACAAATTTCGCCGTTTAAAGAAGGCCTAATTATTGAAAACATACTCTCATGGTTTCACTTATGACCTCCCAGCCAGAACACGAGTAGAAATAACATTTTATCATCTTGATATTCAATGGCCCTAATTGGGAATTTGAAATTGTGCAGCGAACAAAAAGATGGGCATACTATGTGTCAAGTGTTTGCCAAGAATAAACGTTGCTGCTGTTGAGTTGTCTACGTCGACGTGTTACCTCGAAAACAAATGGTCAATGTTCCTTGCAGGGATAGCATGAAAAATCCTTGGCTAGTCCGACAACACCTGTGCTAATTTTCGAATTTTTGAAGTCAAATGAAAAGGAATAGTTGAATAGCCTGCCCAAGGTACTTCAAGGCCAGTGAAAGGTCACCGTTGTGGTTATGCTGTTATGCTGCTTAATTCGTTTCATTGGAGCTGCGCGCTTCGAATCAGATTGCGGTGTCTTTGTCGTCTATTTTTTTCTTAACCACGTGGAAAGAAAACGCTTCAGTAGATGACACTGTTCTAAAAGTCCTAAAACAAAATGACCGCTTTCGATAAGATTGCGTTTCTTTTTTCATTTTCTTACATGCAAAAGAAAACAAATCTATATCATTAATCAGAACTACTTTTAACAATATTTCTTTGCTGGAAGCTCTGACCCCTATGACATCGCTTTCGAAGAAGCGTCACAATCGCAAGGAGCAAATACAGCTCTACATGGCTCTTACTATAGAACTTGTGAATATCATTTGTAAAAAACTTGCTGGCTCTCGCGTAATCGAGAGTACATGTAAGCATGAAATGGCTACCGGCAAAGCAGATTGGTTGGCTATGATGCTAGCCAAAATCTTAAAATGAGTGTAGTGCATGTTCGCAACGGCGCAGCCCAGCACACACCACGCCACACCGCACCACAGCGCGGCACGCCATACTGTGCACTGGTCCTTATGGACGCTGCCCAGCTAGAAGAAAACCGGATGATGGCGGTACGACAGGCAGTGAAAGACGCTAGGGGGACAAAGCGCACTGCCCAGCTAGAAGCGCCGGAAGACGACGCAAAACCCACACTCTCGAGGCGGCGCAAAACCCGCGCCACGCAACTATAACCTCCGAGATTTGCGCGCGCCGGCTGGTTAGCGGGCGTGCGCAAATCTCGCAGGTCTTGACGGTACTCTCGGAACGCTGGCGTTCAAAAGCGCACAGGCAACCCTGTCTCAGCGCCAAAAGATGACAATCAAATGTAAGGTGCCCTGTATCTTCCTTTTGAACGTCGCTATTGGAAGTGACAAATACAACTTTAGCGTACTAGAAGTTACAGCTTGAGTGATATTGTGAACAAACATTATAGGAAGAACTCGGGAGCAATATTTTTTGTAAATTTTGGGGGGAGTAACTATACAGGGTGATCAAAGTCTTTTGATCACCCTGTATTTCTTTTTTAATTAGGCGCTGAGACGTACGTCAGAACCACCTCTACAGTAGGGTTATGTGGCGAGGGGACACAGAGTGAGATGATAGTTATCGCTGTTAGCAGTGCAATCACCAACAATTGAATAATTAACTTTTGACTTGCTGCAGTAAGCAGGCACGTTTGTATTGAAAGGTTAGAGGCAGTCGTGTTTCGACAGAGTTCCACTTGGCAGAATTCTAGCGTATCGTGCTTTGAGATATCGAACTGCGAAGTTTAATTGCCGTTCGCATGATTATGCATGCAAGACAGTGACGACCGGCGCAAAGCTCCTCCCTTATCTCGGCATAACAGAAGCTACCATCGTTATAGGCTTCCCGGTTCCGTGTTTTAATAGCGGTTCAGACTACTGCGTTTTGCGATTACGCCAGCCGAGAGTGAAAGGGGGGGGGGGGGGGGGCAGTTATCCCTTTTGTCTATGCCTCCTTCCCATTAGTCGGACAAAACGCCGTACGCAAAAGGCACGTCACATAAGGGGGGAGCTTTGCGCCGGTAATCATGCGAATGGCACATAAACTTAGCAGTTCGATTTCTCAAAACACGGATACACTATAAGAATTCTGCCAAGTGAAACTCGGTAGAAACACGACTGTCTCTAACTTTTCAACACAAACGTGTCTGCTTACTGCAGTCGGTCAAAAGTTAATTATTCAATTTTGGTTAATCGCACGGCTAAGAGCGATAATTATCATCTCACTTTGTGTCCCCCTTGCCACATAACCCTACTGTAGAGGTGGTCTTCACGTATGTCTCAACGCCTAATTAAAAAAAAAACTGTCAACTTAACTTTCATCACCCTGCAGTATATGCAATGCGATCCTATACAAAGGGTTGGTGGCCAGAGACCACATTTTCTTAACTTCTGACTGATTGCCCGGATGTTCTCGATTGAGTGCCCAGATAATGGCGGTCGCTTTAGGCTCAAGGTGACCTGAAAGTCACCAATAAAGGGAGCTAAAAGCATTTCATGCTTGAAACTCCAGGTTGCCAAACTTACCACGCCCATCGAGTTGTTCGGCGAGTCAGTACGTTATCAACAATAGGGAAAAAATGAGCAGGCTAGTTTTCATATTCATCAATTTTTTTAATTGTAGCTTCCTTGGGGCAACCGCTCGAAAGTTCATCCTTACAATCTGACCGTATAACACAAGCCGGCACACAATCATGTTTATACTCTTACGTGCAATGCCATGAACGTGCTGCTATAGTTGAGATTCTCCAGCCAGTGTGACCGCTTGTGACCAATTAAATGATTAACGCTTCAGTGTGTGTGCGTATCTGCTTGGTGTGCACTTTCTTTCATTCTTCACATATTTAAGACCTCTTTCCCCCTACCCCAGAGCGGGGTAGCGGACCCAGCACAGCCTTGTTCCCTATCATTTTTCTTTCTCTCAAGGCATGCATTAGCCAGCACTCCTTGAAATAACGAAATCGACGCCGTGTGTATACTTTCCTCGCAGGTCACACGACGCCTCCGACTCTTTTCAACTGTCTGCCTTTTGGAGTTGTCTCTTCAGCACGTGCGGCACAGTCGTGCTTGGAGTACTGATAAGCGTTGCAACAGGTACGTGACCGCTTTTTGCATAAAATGTTCAATTCGAGCTTCTTGCGACGAGGAGAAGGATGTTGTTTGCTGCAGGCAGATCTAGCCTTGATCGAATTGCCGGAGGCACTGGCACATATGAGAAGACTCCGTGGAGACGCTATGCGGAGAATATCGAAACAGTTAGGCGAGACAAAGACAAGCGCCCGTGCTGCGCGTGAACTCATTCTGCAAGTCCACGCCTTTAGCTTTATTCAAGATCTATCGCTTCCTTGGATATCACTCAGACTGACTAAGCCAGAGCGAGTGCAAGTCACGAAAAAAAAATGCGCCAGACAATGATCGTAGTCTTCGAATTGCACAGCTCCAGTTTCCCATCAGGATTTGCAAATGTTGCACACACCCTATATGTAGGCACTTTGAAGTCTGCACAGAGTAACTGCAAAACTAGTGAGGAACAATGCCCTGTAAGTGATAAGTCAGGTAAAAAGAATGGTGCACGGGGCCCGGATGACAACGTGCTTATCTGGCACCTTAATGCGGAGGAACTTTTTTTTTCGCTATAGGGAATACTTCGTAATTTGAGAACGCGTAGAGGTGCACTCCCCATTTCATCATACCCATACTTTTTGTGATGGGCTTAGATATTTTATGTTATCACAGCGAAGCTGTCTAAGGCTAGGGTACTATGTGTTTTTCGTGTCCATAAACAGATCTGCGTGTGCAAAAACTTAGCTGCCAAATTTGATGTAATATTGCTTCATTCTATGGGAAAGCTTATGCGTCTCATCACTTGGATATGCATTATCAGTATATTAGTTATCAATAGGCACCATTTTAAAAATCAGTACACTCTCAGTTAGATAATAAAGGTTTCTAAAAGATTTGCCGCTGCGCAAACCGCGTCGGCCATGTGTACGATATCGGGAAGCGTTGCGCGTACAAACGGACAAACACAGGAAAAAGACGTGAACGGATAGAGCGCAAACTTTGAACTGGTTTTTTATTTGTGTAGAAGCCACATTATGTAGACTGCTTTGACACGTGCCCGAAAAAGGAAGGGGGGAAGGGAGAAGGAGGGGGAGGGTTGCAAATCACGCCCACCTCAATTCAACAGCAGCTGCGCAGAAAATTATTTTCCGCTCGATACAGGGTAACAGAAGTGTCACTTATGCAAGTATCGCCTTTTTTCTTGATATAGAAGGCTTCTAAAAGTTCTCGGGAAGTTTTGTCGTTACTCCTGCCTAAAACCTTAATGCTATGGAACATAGGCACACAACCTTTGCATGCAATGCAATGAGCGGGCAAGTGCGCTCCTTCTCTTTTTTTGATTGACAAGGCATGCTCCCCCGCGCGTTCATTCACGCAGCGCCCTGTTTGGCCCACATATACCCGTCCACATTTGAGCGGGATTTGGTAAACAACGCCCGTGGCACACTTCACGTACGGTTCGGCATGCTTCACTCCGCAACCGCTTCCCCGAAGTCCTCCATTGATCCTCGGGCATAACCCAGATAGCTTTTTTGGAGCGGAAAAAACCACCGGGACGCCATGTCTGTTGGCCACTTTTTTTATGTTGTGGGCAACTTTGTGCATATATGGCACGACCGTGGTCTTCTTTCTGAGCAGGCGCTCAGTGCTGCTGCCACGTTTTTCTTGTTTTACCTTCTTAAGAAGTTTCTCGGCCACAGCCGTGATGACCTCGCAGGGGAAGCCGGCTGAATTCAGCCTGTTAATCTGATTGTAGAAGCTGTCATGCATTGCATGCGGACAAGACTTTGTGAGAGCAGATTCCAGGCACGAGTTTGCAATCGCCCTCTTAACTATCTTCGAATGCGCAGAATCATATGGAAGAAGCTCTTTCTGTGCTCGTGGAGCGTAATGCCAGCAGATATGATGCAAGCCTATCTGTAATTTAATATCTAAAAACTGCAACGAACCATTAGTTGGCAGTTCGTGAGTAAAAGTCAAACCATTGCCATATTGTCTAAAAAGCGTTAAAATACTATTCACAGAATCCGTGTTGCTCAAGGTTATATGTTTGGATAAAACGATTAAAAAATCGTCGACATACCTAAAAGCCTTGAGTACCCCTTGGTTAGAAAATTCATGATTGAGGGTATTGTCAATAGCAGCTAAAAATATATCACATAGGATCGGGGCGACACAGGAACCGATACAAATACCTTTCCTTTGAATGTAAAAGTCATCGTTAAAAGATATAAAGGTGGCCTGCAAATAAAATTCGAGGATGGACATGAAGCTGTCTACAGCAACCCCAGCGGAGTTTTGAAATGCTATTTCGCCATTCATTTCAATGCATTCTCTGACGGCAACAAACCATTTATCATGAGGTATTTATCATGAGGTAGAAAGCTATCTGGGTTATGCCCGAGGATCAATGGAGGACTTCGGGGAAGCGGTTGCGGAGTGAAGCATGCCGAACCGTACGTGAAGTGTGCCACGGGCGTTGTTTACCAAATCCCGCTCAAATGTGGACGGGTATATGTGGGCCAAACAGGGCGCTGCGTGAATGAACGCGCGGGGGAGCATGCCTTGTCAATCAAAAAAAGAGAAGGAGCGCACTTGCCCGCTCATTGCATTGCATGCAAAGGTTGTGTGCCTATGTTCCATAGCATTAAGGTTTTAGGCAGGAGTAACGACAAAACTTCCCGAGAACTTTTAGAAGCCTTCTATATCAAGAAAAAAGGCGATACTTGCATAAGTGACACTTCTGTTACCCTGTATCGAGCGGAAAATAATTTTCTGCGCAGCTGCTGTTGAATTGAGGTGGGCGTGATTTGCAACCCTCCCCCTCCTTCTCCCTTCCCCCCTTCCTTTTTCGGGCACGTGTCAAAGCAGTCTACATAATGTGGCTTCTACACAAATAAAAAACCAGTTGAAAGTTTGCGCTCTATCCGTTCACGTCTTTTTCCTGTGTTTGTCCGTTTGTACGCGCAACGCTTCCCGATACAGCTATGCACCAACTCGCCCAGCAAGAAGTTCTTCTAAACTACATGTGTACGATAGCAGCGCCCTTCCTCTTTCATCGTTAGAAGCGCTTGCGTGTCTAGCTTCCTTCCGCTCTCCCGGCGGGGCGGTCCCGTCGTGCCTGTCTAGTTTCCTCCGGTTCCCCGAGGTGGCGATTGTCATCCACGTGAATGTATGCCGCCAATCAAGACCGACCGCCGATGAAAATAATTGTGTGTGCATGTCTTTCTTCGGGATGACCGCCGTCACCGCTCAAGAGAAATAAAATTTGCTCATATATGTTATCTAAATTCTTTGTCCCGTCTATGTCTTGTGCTAAAAGACTTCGCTGGTAATCCACCTTCACAGCAGTGGAATGGCCCGCATTTTTTTAAATTGCATTGTGCCTAATTTTCTGCTCAAGAATTGGCTGCTAAACGTTCCTACGACAATGCGGCTGTTTGTGCACAGTTCTGTTTCGGTAGAGTAAGCTTAAGGGGAGTGGTATAGGAGAGGTTGAAGGCAACAGACTTTCAGTTGCTCCACTTCGCATTTTGGGAAGAACCTTCCGCACTGGCGTAGTGGCTTTGGAGTTGCGCTGCTGAGCCTGAGAGCGCGGGATCGAATGCTGGCCACCGCGGCCGCGCGTAGATGGGGGCGCAATGTATGCACTGCATGTAGGTTCAGGAACCCCAGGTGCCCGAAATTATTCCGGAGTCCCCCACTATGGCGTGCTTCCTAATCATATCGTGATTTTCGCACGTCAAATCCGAGTATGTGAAATTTTAAAAATAATTTCGAAGAAATAAATTTCGTTACAAAAGTAAAATGAATATGAAATAATGATAGTGATAATACAGAGGTATCAGAACCACAGTTTAGCAGATGCAAACACTAACGCAAACTGACATAGAGACAGGAAAAAGAAATAAATGACATAAATAAAAACAATTAACGTTGCACTGAATCGTTCCCCGTAGTGGCCTTGTCCAAGTACAGTTTCCAGACAGAATGGGTGCTCTAAGAAAAGGTAATTTTGGCTAATTGTTAATAATTCGGCATTTCTACAGTGTAGAAAAAAATCTTGCAGCAGTTGTGTACTTCTTAAGCCTTGACTTCTTGCGATACTTGACTTCTTGGCTTCTTCTCGATACTTGACTCCTTGACTTGCGATACAACAAAATAGAGGCTCTGGGAAACCACCGCAAGCGGTGGTTTCCTAGAGAATCAATTTTGTAGAGTAGGAGCCGCTTGTTACAGCAGATGCCTCCTCCATAGCAAATTCGAACATAGTTTCAATGGCAGAAGTAGTGAAGACAAGATGTCACTATCAAGACTAAGAGATGTGTTTCTAAATAATGTTTTAGGTTTCCCGCCCGGCTACGCCCCCTCCCCCGCTTCCCGAATAACTGCCTAATAGATCGCCCTTAAAAACGTTACCTTGCGCAACGGTCAAGCTTTTGTTTTACCCTTTTATTTACGTGCGTTCATCGTTATTTTTTTACTTGGGTTGCCACGAGGCATAACGTCATAATGGAGTGTGTTCAATAAATGTATGCAATACTCAGTCTCTTAAGTAGCACTGTGGTGTGCGACTGTATGAGAGCACTAAGAGTTTCGCCTAGCATCGCGTATGTGTTTGCAATATCACTTACCTGTTTTGTTTACATATGCAGCTAGACTTTATACTGAAGTTGGTATATGTTGTTGGGCTTGTTACCTGTCAGTGACGCCTTGGCCCAGTCAAGCTGTTTTATTGCCCCTTTTCTGCCAAGGCAGCCACCAACATTTTGTAAGCGTTGCAATAATAAATATGGTGAAGTAAAAATGGAGATCAGTCTAGAAAAAAAAAAAAAACAGGTGAAAATGGTGTAATAAGGCATCTACTCTCTGTGGCAACTTGAGATATATGGAGAATTTCAGTCCACTTCACTGGACCATGTAGCAGAGTAATTTATCTCAGTATATGTTAGAATCGTGTTACAAACATTATGAATCAACAGCAAAATTAGCAAAAAACAGACTCTTTCCTACTTCTGTTTCATGATGTCGTCTCTTTTTTTTTTACCAAGGACGTTGCCTCATTCGTTAGACTGACTGCGCTTTGGCAGCCGAAGTGTCAAATTGTCCGGCGCCAGCCGACGTATCAAATTGTCCTTATTGCATTTGGTCCTCATTGAAATGCAGATGTTTACTCTGATCTAATGTGGTTCATATAAAGGGGAGGTAGACTGACCAAAAGTTAACGAAGTTAATGAATTCCTTCACTAGATCAATGGTGAAATTTGTAGCGCGCATAATAGACAAGGACACATTGAAGGTGAACACACTGTATCCTTCACCTTCACTGAGTCCTTGTCTCGCCGTGAATACTTACCAACTCGCCCAACTATCAGTTCTGCTGTAGATCATTGGAATGAAGTTATGAGCCGTCAATATAATTATGATAGCCCATCATATTCTGGTAGCGGAATATAGTGTCGTGATTGTAATAATGAGAGTGTTTGTGATTGAGAAAAGTGGCATTGCAGTTGGAGTTGTACAGTTGTGCGTATGTCCTTTCCGTCGTTCACTCTGGTGGCTCTGCAGCGCGTTTCACTACAACCTATACAACCAAGCAGCTCCAGCAATAGACGTTCTCGCCAGCTGGTCTGTTTACACCGAAAGAAGCTCAATTTTGTGGTTTTACGTGCCATTACCACTATATGATTATGAGGCAAGCCGTTTTGGGGACTTCGGGTTAATTTGGACCACTCGGGTTCTTAACGTGCGCTGAATGTACAGTACACGGTCGTTCTTTCATTCTGTCTGCATTGAAAGGCAGCAGTTTACTCTGATCCAATGTGGTTCATATAAAGCGGAGGTAGATTGACCAAAAATTAACGACGACAATGACATGAATAAATAAAATGACGAGTGGTGGGACCGGGACAGCAAACTCAATTTCGACCTTTTCAACTGAGGCAACAGGAAAACATATTTTTGTGCCTCCGTTGAGCGATAGTTTAGTATTATCTGACTACTTTACAGTCGCTTGCCCAAGGGAGTAGCCACTGCATCTATGTATAAATCCACATTTACACAATTTTTATTTTTTTTTATTTTCAGGTATACAATTACGACAGTCGTGCCCACTGGTTCTACAATTCCTTAAACTTTAGGTTTTAATCATTGTGTATGGGCCAGTGCCTTCTTAACCCAATTTTGATCCTCCGAAACCCGCTACTCAGGTGGCGTCTGAATTAGGTAATTCGAATATTGCACAGCAGTTTTCAACGCACACAAAAGTTGAAGAAAGGTTCAGCTGTACCTGTGCAAAGTTCCGACGGGAAGTATTTATTATTGCGAAAGCATTATATGCCCCATTGCAAGAAAAAGCGGCGTCGTCGGTGGCGGCGTGACTCAGCAATATTGCCGAAAATGGCTGACGGCGCAAACAGTAATATGTCAAAAACGCCCAGATTGACATCAAATTTCTTAGGGAGGCTCCCGTAAACAAAGTAAATGAGTGGCTTTAAAAATAAAATTTGGCACATTTCGGTCTGGGTTGGACTCGAACCCGGGCCTCCGGGGTTCGAGACGAGCACGCTTCCTCGACACCGCGTCGGCTCCACGGTTCTGACTCACTAAAGGTGTGCCTAGTCGGTGCGTCATTGGACACGGGACGATGAAGCCAATGGAGAGGAGGTGACGCTACGTCACGAGTGTATAAAATGAGCGCGCTGCCTCCCGCACGTCACTTGCTCTTCGGATTACATCAGTGCTGTGTCTACTGCGATGGACTGCCGACGCCACATCATGAGCGTATGAAATGAGCTGGTCTGTGGCCAACGTATACGCAAACACACACACACACACACACACCGAATCAGCAGAAAGAACTTTAATGCACGTCCGAACACATCAATCGAAAACATTTTACTAAAGGGACTATAATGCTTTCGCATTCACACACGTGAGCAGTGTTTCTGCCGAATTTTCCCCTGCTATTAGCGATTGTGTCAAAAAAGTCGCAGTTTCACCCGAAAGGCGAAGCATCAATTGCGATAGCAAATTAGAGGGCAGCCATACGAAGTAACGATAGAAGCCTTATCGGCCCTATCAACTTATAAAACATAGGCATACTAACTAAATTAACAAGTATGGTGTCACGCGCACAAGCACCAATGAACGCATCTCACTCGATGACCGCAGAAACTCGCTGTGAAAACGCTGGAGTGAGTAAGCGCGGCTGCAGCAGCGAGCGAATTGACCTTCGGGCTGCCGCTCGCATCAACGCGAAGCAAGCAGCGAAAACACCGCGCAAGGCGGACTCTGTCACCACCGCAGGTGGCTTTCAAGGTACAGAGGCCCGGGCGGGCGCAAGCGGCGTACAACTGGCCCTTCGACCCTCCCTTCCCTCCCTCTGGAGCATTGCGCGCGACTGGAAGACGGCACACTTCCTTCCCGCTTCCCTCGCTTGCGTGCGTGAGATCGAGTTTCGATCGCCGGCTCCCCCTCGCACGCTTTCACTCGCACATAAGGCATACGGAGCGCGAAGACGATTTAATCGCCCTTGGACTTTATACTGAACCTCACGGCGACGCCAGAAATGCTCCTGGAGTGTCTGTATAATTGCTATCACAATAAAAATTCATACATTTCAGACCCGCAGTAATATACCAGTGTTTCATGCTGCAGTAAATTCATGTATACAATTGAAACTGCACTCGCAGATGCTGTATAACGTATTCCCTAGTCATGCAGTTTCATTCTGAATCGAGTTTATTTTAACTGGTGCTCTTGTAACAATGACCTGAACTTTTCTTTGTTTTGTTCACTGTTTGCTGCTCTTCTGTTCGTAGGTGAACACAAAATGCGGAAAGCTGAGGTAGCACACGTAAACAAGTGGTTTGCTCACCTCTGGAGAAAGCTGGGATTTGTCGAATATGACATCAAAGAACTGGTGAGTTGGAGGCGCACTACAACGTTAATTATACTTCTTTGTTAAAGCATTAAGTACTTCCTGTATTTAATCAATTTTAGGCATTCATTACGTCTCTGAATTGCGAGCAATATCGCAGTCAAGTTCAGCATATATTATATCGGTAGGATACCGGAAACCAGGAAAAGAACGACTTTCCTTCGGGACGCGAAATATACAGTCAGCATACGGAAAGCTCTACATAATCGCCTTTGGAGGAACACTAAAAAATATTAGTTCGAGCTTTACTGAAAGCTATGACTTCTGTAATAACGAATTCGTCATTCACAGCGAGAACAGAGCTTTCATAAACAATAGAATTACGAAAATTAGAAATCGGGGTCGCGGCACCTGTTGTTGGCACCTGTTGGCTCTTCTGTGGCGTCAGCACTGGCTAGCTTGAAAGAGAGCGCCATAACGGGAGGTCATCTGGAGGTCACTTCCGCTGGCCCGTTATGGCGCGAGCGGTCAAAATTTAGTAGCAGCAGCGGCACATTCGGCGGTGAATTTCTATGCAGCAAAGTGATGCAATGGCACACAGGATATGATGATACAAAAATTATGGCGTTTTACGTGCCAAAACCACGACCCGATTATGAGGCATGCCGTAGTGGGGGAATCCAGAAATTTGGGCCACCTGGGGTTCTTTAACGTGCACCTAAATCTAAGTACACAGGATTTTTTCGCATTTCGCCCCCATCGAAATGCAGCCGCAGTAGCCGGGATTTGATCCCGCGACCTAGGATATGATGATAGACTTCTATGTAAATATTCTATCAATCTAGTTCGACTTAAACTTATCTTCAGTGCCCCTTTAAGCACGAGATTATTTTCCACGTATTATGACAGTGTGGTTGAAATAATTTGCTTAATCCGTAAACTCGTGTAAATTTTTTGGCGTATTTTTTCATAGTGGCCGAGGTTGGGGTGACTACGTAAATCACGTCCGTTTACATGTAGCTCGATCTACTGCTGTAATCCATCGCATCAGGTACCTGTTGCCCATGCAGATTTATAAGCAGTTGTATTTTGCTCTAATCTAACAACTGGTATACTGCAATTTAACCTGGGGCACATGCAAGAAAACTGATTCAGCCAGATTATTTTGAATACAAAAAATGAGCTCTGTGCGCTTGTTCTCGAAATACTTCCATGGGTGACCACTTATTTCAGGCCTTTAATGTTCTTCCCATGCCCCTGTACCATACGTATTCTGTTGCTGCTCATATTTATGATAAAATTAAGCCGGACATCTCATCTTTTCGAAACACATACGTGAACAGAAATTTCAGTTATAGTCTACGAGTTAACTATCTCGTTTCCATTCGCGCCCGGACTAACTACGGCACCCAACACATAGATAACCAAATTGCTAAAAATTATGGGGGTTTTACGTGCCAAAACCACGATCTGATTATGAGGCACGCCGTAGTGGGGGACTCCGGAAATTTGGACCACCTGGGGTTCTTTAACGTGCACCTAAATCTAAGTACACGGGTGTTTTCGCATTTCGCCCCCATCGAAATGCGGCCGCCGTGGTCGGGATTCGATCCCGCGACCTCGTGCTCAGCAGCCCAACACCATAGCCACTGAGCAACCGCCGTAGGTCGATAACCAAATTGCTACAGAATGCAATGTGTATCCTTCAATAATTGATGACGCGGTAACCTGTAAAAATATTTTTCAATTTAAAAAGAAATTATGCTATTATCGCTATTATCGCCTATTATGCTATATCGCATCTAATACTCGTAATGTGTAGAAATTGTAGTGTTAGCGATATTCCTATTATCTTTTCTATCATGCACTGTAGTGTGACTGATGCATTTTCTTTCTTTTATAACGCCACGTGTCTTGATTAATTTCCAACCATACCAAACCTGAACTGACAAATTTTTGTTTCAATTTTTGTTGAATGACCATGTTCACCCTTCTGTCATTGATCTGTGACTCGGGGTGAGGCCTCGTCAGGAAATATGCTATTAGCTTCTTCCTTTTGCCTCACCCCATGAGCATGTTCTGCGTAGACATGTTCATGTCCGAATAAACAGATTTGATGTGATTTGATCTGAAGTATACAACTCTGAGATAGGAGAAAGTAATACCATATCTGTTAAATATTTCCACTCAACTTACGTGGTTCCTGGAACAATCAGAAACATATCCTGGCTTTAGCAGTCAGACAAAACCGCATGCGTCGGAGTGCTGTGAAAACTACCGAAGCCGCTCGTCACAAGTTCATTGTGCTAAGCTAGTGCCAACTAAATGTCCGGCCAAACTCTTTTGCCTATGGCGATATCACAGTGTACTGACCTCATTGCCAAAAGCACTTGGACTAAAGTTGCCGTCTGCTGGACATCCTAATTGGTTTGTGGCTGTATTTTTCTTTCTTTTCAGAATGGAGACAAGGAAAAGGACTATGATTTAACAACTGCTGCATTATTGCTTAACGGGGACGCACACAAGCCTGAGACTACGATATGATCGGCTCAAGATAAAATGCACCCTGAAACAATTTTGGCGATTTTGTAGAAACGTACTGATTTGTTAGGGCTGGTCCATCTGATCATTAAGTGACGTATATAAGCGCTCCGCGGAGAGTGTGTTATTTATTATAAGGTTTTAAATCTGTGCATCGCTAACGATCCCACTGCAACCGCTGCGATCGTTTTCAGCAGCCCGCTCCCGATTGACGTTGTTAGCCCAGTTGACGTCATTTGGGTGAGTTATCCGATTGGCTACCTAGGATAGGTCATCGATATTTTCCCAACTTTATGGTAACCAAATGTTCTTCGTAATAGTGGGAATGTTGTTTAATTTTTTTTTATAAAAACTAATAAGTAGCAGCGACAATTTATCACTCCACTGAAGCACTTCCGGCGCACAGCAAGTGTCGTCTGTTTGCGTTGCAACGTTCTCTATGTTGACGCGAGATGTGCGGTCAGTGTTGGACTCTGGCTTTCTTCTCGCGAGCACCATGGATCGCCCTTCTTACGTTGTGGGAAGCAAATCTAGCGATAGGCCGCATGCCACACTGCTACACCGACCGTGTCCCCGTGCAAGGCAACATGCGAGCGGAGTCGGCTGCAGCGCATTGGGCGGTCGGTATTCGATCCGCACCAGCATCTGCGCGTTTGCGGCCGTCACTTCACACCGAAAGATTACTATACCATAATAGAGATTTTAGCGTGCCCGGTATTCGGGTAGACGCAAGTGGACTAAGCGCTTTACGGAGTGAACAGAAGCGCAAACGTGAACGCCTTGCACTGTGCAGCCACCTGGTGGCACAGAGCCCAACCAGACAAACACAGTTAATATAGCAGTAACCAAGTGTATTCTAGTTTGCTGCTGGTGTAAATTTTTGGCAGGAGGTAATCGTGAGCAAGTTCTCCTTTTAAGTGTTCAAAATGTTTTACACTTGGCTACAGCAGTATTAGCTCTGTGTTGGTTGGTTAAGCTCTGCGTCACCAGATGACTGGACCCTGCAGGCTGATGAGGCCGCTCAAGTACGTCTACGCTAAAGCTGCTTGATCACATCGGTACTAGTACGGAGGGGCTTTACGCCTGCGCTCATACGTCAGAAAGCCCAGCTTGCCTGTGGTTACCAGACACGCCCGGCGCTACGACAGGACGCTCGCAACGCACGCTGCTTGGAAAGCTGTCGCTGGGGATTGACGGCCAGGTGGCTAGGGGAGAGGTTGAAGAGGCTTTGCGCGCTGGCTCCAAGACAACCGGAAGTTGACGACACGGCGTCACATCATGACGCAGAGCCCGTTAAGGCAGAGCTTCGCCCCGATTACTCGGCGAATGAGTTGAGAAGAAAAAGCACGGCTAGGGACGAGGGTAACTTGTAACCGTCTGTAGCTTTCTTAATATAAAACGCGTCATTCAAATTGGGGCGCGAATGTTTTATTATAGCTGTACCCCATGCTTCCACAAAATTTGTTCGAACCGTTTGAAGGACCCTCTAAGAAGAAAATGATCTCTATGTTTTCATCGCGCATTGATATTCGCTAATGCAAGAAATGTTTTTACTCAGTATGATGGCATCACCGCTTTCCAGAAAAATGCAATACAGTAAAAATAACCACCCTAAATGCAAATCACATATTTCCCTTCAAACACATCGTTTCCATCGTTCTCAAAAACCAGCGATTAAAGATGATTTTAGTTTCGCTTGAGCATCACTGCCATCCTCGTATTTTGGGCTCTTGCAGAAACGTTTTTAGCTGTATCGCGCTGCCTTACTCACTTCACTCACTAGTGCAGCAGAATGTAGTTGCCTACACCTCTGTAAACTGGCCTTAATAGTGATGCTTTGACATTGAGAGACGTGCTACTTTCGTGTAAATGAAAATATGCCACCGCTTTCATGTTACTGAGCGCTCTGCATTAACGGCATCAGATTGCACCTCCTGAATTCATCGTCATTAGCAACATCACGAATAATTCCATTCGTTCACATTGCGTTCATCTGCGTGTATTGTGCAAGCGTGTAAGCGGGCTAAGTGAAATAAAGACACCATTGCTTACCAACCTTTTGTGTCAAGGTCTGTGCAATAAACGCCAGCATTCTGGAATGCCCACCTTAGGGTATTGCAAGCCGAAATCTGAGATGTTATTTGGTGTTGACAACAGAAATACACATGGTCCATCTCCAACAGCGAGGTCACAAAGAATGGCGCTGGTCGTTTTAAAAGGAGCTTAGAATAGAGCAGGTTCTGAGGTTCCTGTCAAATCGACTTCTCTGAGACCAGTGTTTTGTTCGAGTACAAGATATGATATACGTGTAATGCAACCTTAAAGGGGCCCTGAACCGATTCTCGGGCTTGGTGAAGAAACACACTCCGTGGATAGCATACGCTAATGTGAACATCTCAGTTAAATGTCGCAGTCGTGCGCGGCGAGGGTAGCTCGCAAGGGGAGCGGGAAGTCACCTTTTTCTCAAACTCCCTCTTTTCAACAGAAGTCTGCTCCTCCTGTTTTCTGGGCGCTTTATTTAATAATATAGTAGATTCTCATACGCTGCTGCTTTGGGCTAATAATAGCTTACAGCGACCAAGAAGGGTGTTTTGGATCATTGCGCTTGTTTCTACTGTTATTGAGTATATTTATTGACGCAGTTTAATAAACAGAACATGTTCTTTGGGTTGGCAGCACCTCCCCCTAAGAACATGTTCAGTTACCAACTCACCGAGCTTGCTGTGTTAATAAACAGGCTGAAGTAAGAGATAATATGCTTTCTAATTTCGATTATAATTATGTACTTCCGGAAGAAGCCACCTATCGTCTGCTCACGCTCCGCGGCTGCCACCCACGCAGGAATGAAACATTGGCCACCCTGCTTATCGGTGTCGTAGGCTCGTAGTCGTCGGGTCTCGCAAATTTCAACTAGTTTTGAACGCACGATTAGCCTCGAACCACGCGAAACTGAAGGTCATACCACACGCACGCTTGCCAGCGCACGCCCACTCCTGGACGCTCCTCGTTAGACGCCTTGGCAGACTTCGCTTCGTAATGAGCTATTGATAGCGCTTCGAAATGCGCAAATTGGATGTGGCTACTATCTGTCGGTCAAGCTGTGACAGGACACAGCTGGTCCGCACCCCGTAGCACAGCCAGACAAACGGGTGCGACCCTGTCTCCTCAAATACGAAGGGAAACCAAGGCCAGAACTGGACGCTCCGATCACGGAGGGAGAGGTGTACGCCGCAACACGAGCCTTAGAGCGTAACAACGCTCCCGGGGCTGTCAAAAAAAGCAACGCCGTGATTAGAAACCTCAGCCCGATGCACATACTGGACTTGACGGAATATCTTAATGAAGAACTCTGCAGCAAGAGCCACCTACCGAACGAGTGGAAACACGTGGAAATCGTGACCATTCCCGAGCGCGGCTGGAAGCCCACGATCTACTTCGTGCCTCGGCAAGCTGTGCGAGAGGGTCATCGAAGCTCAACTCCAACACTACATAGAGGACGGCAATCTCTTCCCGCACACCATGCTGGCCTTCAGGCTGGGACTCTGCGCTAGACGCTTTCCTAATCCGAAGGGAGAAAGTCCTCAAGGGTGTCCCGAAGGGAGGAGAACAACTGCTCGCACTCGACCTGAAAGGGGCCTTCAATAACAACTCTCACGAGACCATCCTCAAGGGACTGAACGACATCACCTGCGGGGAGCGCACCTTTAATTACGTAAATTAGTTGCTGATGGGCCGAATGGCAACCATCGGAATAGGCGAGACGCAATCGGAGAAGGTCGACGCGCCGAGCTAAGAAACGCCACAAGGGGCGATAGTCTCCCCGATTCTCTTCAACGTCACAATTCTAATATTCGCCAAAGTGCTGCGGAAGATCCCGGACCTGGTTTACAACCTGTACGTAGATGAAATCGCGCTCTGGGCCACCAAGGGCTCCCTTGCACAAAAAGAGGCTACCCTTCAGGAGGCCGCGGTGGCCGTGGAGAGATTCGCTGCAGCGAGCGGGATGCGTTTCACGCCCGAGAAGTCCGAGGTGATCCGGGTGCATGGAGGAGGAATCTACAAGTCCCCCGGCCCCATAGACCTCTATTTAGAGGGCCAAAAGATCACGAAGAGCAATGAGACCAGCATTCGGAGCCTTTGGATCCAGAGCAGCCCGATAGCCTCTCACACCATCCAAACCCTCAGGTCCGCCACGAAGCAGATCTCGTGGTTTGTAAAAAGAATAAAAAGCCGCAAGGCCATGCGAGAAAAGGACACGCTCCGCCTCGTCCAGGCCATGGTGATCAGTAGGGTGACGTATATATATATATATATATATATATATATATATATATTTATTTATTTATTTATTTATTTATTCCTCACAGGCCCCGAGGAGCATTGGGTGAGGGGGACACACCAATAGATATGGCACCAATCATGCCATATCACTACCACTCGCTAAACAAACAAGACCAAGAATAAGTCGATGCGTACAAAACGGCCCTAGGTTTCCCCCTCAAAACATCAAACGAAAAGTTAGTGGCTCTTGGGATCTACAACACTAACGGACGTGGTTATGGCTTCGCGAAAAGCCAGACTACAGAACACAGTGGAGGGCAGAGACATCCTCCACCCGAGCGGAACGGCAACGGAACTCAGTGCCCTCGATGGGCAACGATCCCTCCCGCCCGAGGTCAGAAGCAAGATCAAGGCGTGCCGCATTCCGATGCACATCAGTCATGAACTCCACGAAGGACGACGCAAGTCTCGCGTCGACAGACTGCGCCGACAATTCAAGGGTGACCCGTACGTAACTACGTGGACATGTCGGTGTACCCCAAAGGGGGCCTCTCGCGGTAGCCGCCGTGAATGGGAGAGACAACTACTTGACCCTCGCGGCTTCCGTCAGAGCAGAGACACCGGATGCGGCTGAGACCATAGCCACGGCACCCGTAATAAAGAGCAACAAGATAGGGCGGGCAAGGAAGTTCACTTCCTTACCGACTCGCAACAGGCCTGCCGTAACTTTACCAACTGAGGAAGACCGCTGCTGGCGGCCCGGATCCTATATAGGCCCGAGGCTGCAAGAATCCCATCCAATCACGTGGATGCCGGGCCACACGGGACTGGAGGGGAATGAAAGGGGGAAAGCCTTAGCTAGAGCGCTAATCAATCGAGCGGGGTAAAACCAATCGTCCCATCAATCCCCACCCCACCCTTTTCCTTCGTGCCCTTGCCCTCCAATTATGGCGACCGCCTCAAAATCCAGCATCTCAACCGCAGGATTTATCCTTCCCCTCATAAAAAGCTTAGCACTGAAGAGAGAGTAGTTCTGAGACTTATCCAAACAGACACATTCCCAAACCTACACAGATACAGATACCTGGTGCGGCGACACACGCTGTACACCCTTCCACATCTTGTGCGGGTGCGGGGGCAAACCTCAAAACTTAAAGACGCCTAGCACGTCATTTGATCGGTGGGAGGTAGAGCTGACCGGCGGTAACCTGGCGGGCCAAAAAGCACTCGTCCAGCAAGTTTATCGAGCAGCCATGGCCAGTGGAGTCCTGGAATGAGGACACCACCCACTCGACCTCAAGAGCAACGACCTCGATGGTTGAAATAAATGTTTTCTCTCTTATTCTCTGTGTTTTAAGTTCTTATTTGTTGTGCGATGATCAGAGGCCATCGTGCCACTTAAACTTTCCAACCCTCAATTAAAATAATATTCATTACGCGGGCACATGAGAAAAAATGAATAGGGGTTGCGAAGTATAATACCCAAAGCGCGAAGTTTTCAGGTAAAAACCAATAAAAAAAAAACTCGCCGTGTGCCCAAGCCGTTACTAGTATTATTTTAGAACAAGCTTGATGATGCGCTTAACCATGAAGTATTAGCGAAACCATCATTGTTTTCTTTAACTCCCTCAGAAATTACTGTTTAGTTTTCATTAGTTATTACAGTTAGCACGAGTTAAGTCGTAGGCACGGTTTGAGCGGTGAATTAAATAGAAAGTTATAGCTCAGCGTTACGGGCCAGGGGCTCAGCGGCCGAGTGGAGACGGCACTGCGCATGTGCGGTACGCTGGCGCGGCCAGCGTGTTTACGGAGCGGGCCCTTCGCTCCGCTGGTTCCCTCTCCCCAGAGGAGCGCGCGCAGTGGACCAGCGTTTTTGCGAAACAAACATGGCGACCACCCACGCGAACAGCCGCATGTCGTCGGCGTCGTATTCAAATGCGGCGCTGGCTTACCTGCAAGCGAAAAAGCCTCGCATGTGTTTCACCACTGAAGGGAAACTCGATCTGTATTGACCCTTTTCGCGGCGATCCCGTGGGCGCTACCATGTTTGATCACGTGGTGACGCGTCCATTGCTTACCTCAACTGCCTCCGTTGCCTCCTTGTTTACAATGGAAGTGTACGACGCCGGCGCGGCTTAGAAAACCTCTGTTTTCGGAAATATCGTAGACGGTGACTAGGTGGACGACACGAAGCTTTGATCACAGCTTCAGAGAACATGCAAAAGCGCTTTCGGAGCTGATTAAGCTATGTCCAAACGGCGCAAGCAGCGTATATGGTGCTTGTTCTAAAAGCGGGGCTAAATATGTATTCCAAGCTATCCAAGCTTTAAGATTATGAATTCAATCAGGATTAGTGTGTTTTGCTCTTTGTTCTTTATTCGGCAAATATTTTGAAGCAGTGGCTTGTCAGTTTCTGACTCAGTGAAGTTCCTCGGTGCGGCCACTATCTGATTATTTTCTGCCTAATCGCTCGCGGGTGTGCTCAGTTCCGATAGATTTGTTCTTGCTGCGCACAAGGCTTGAAACGTAGCTGTTTTGTACATTGTAATACCTTGTAGCAAATATATATTACAGCTAGTAACTCGCTTACTCTTGTGGACTGTCACGAAGCATTCAGCTTCGACCATTCGTGCGCGATAGGTGTCCGTCATTTATTGTGCGTATACAGTGCGCATGTATTCAAGTGAGGGCCTATTCACTTATTCTTGATACGTCGGCGATAGAGTGGGCGTAAGTTTTCCTGCCATTTGGGACAGATGTGTATAGATAACGTGCGCGAAACTTACTACGACAGGAAGCGGCGCTACTCCCTTTGTCATTATTTAACGAGTGGTACTCACTCTTGCCGACGTTCTGGGGATGAAGCCCTTTCTTTGAAGGCTAGCGATACAAGGCTGGCGGATGCGCAAATTTCTGTATCCTCGAGGAAAGCCGTACATCACGAAGTGCCGGTAACACGTTCGGACAGTTGCAGCAGCAGTCCGCGAACTTGGCCACACAGATTCTTTCTATTCCTTAACATGCCAGTCACTATTTTTGCAGCCAACTACTGCACACGTCTTCAATCCACATGATTCAATCTAGCATGATTGGAGCACACTTTGTTAGCGAAAGCTCAGTTGCATTTCCGACAGCTGATCGCACAGAAGCAAGGTAGAAGCGGTAATGGTTTCGTATTCGTGCGCGGTCGCTGAGGAGAGGTATGGGGCGCCGCCGTGAGCGCCATCTCGTTTCTCTAAAACAAACTGCTCCGCGAAAAGGGTCAATATTGCGAGATGTTGCAACAACGAGGCCGTTTGGCGACGATTTGATGTGGATGACCGCGATCGAGAACCTGAAGCAAGCGCTTTTCCTCGAGTTGACGCTAACTCCAACCTTGTTCGACAGGTGGCGCAGCAAAGCGCTCAGTTCTAAAATCCCTATATAAGAAAAGTACCGCCATCCTTTGATAAACGCCGCTTCTCTCTCTCTCCTGTATCTCCGATTGGACGATGATAGCACGCGCTTTTCACTTCTTTATATTTTCTTTTTTTCCGCCTCAGAGCAATGTTGAAAGTCCTCTGCGCAGCCGCAGTCGCCGGCGGCGGCGGCGGCGGCGGCGGCGGCGCGCACCCGGCCTGAAAGCTTCAACCTGGACTTTCTAGGTGCGCCGCCGTCGACTTGGCTTTCGCAAGCAAAAAGTAACGAAAAAAGCAAGCGCTTTAGGAGAGGAGGCGGCGGAGGAAAGAGTAGATGGCGGTACTTTTCTTATATAATGACTTTACTCAGTTCTACTCAGTTCAACAGAGAGAGAGACCGCTGAGCTAAAGCTCTTCTTTCGTGCGGCGCTACGCTGCCCTTTACGCTCGCCCGCTCGTTCCGATGGCCCGTAAACTCGCTGAGCTATAACTATCTAATTTTATGCGCAAGTTTCAAATCACCCATTGGGCGAAATGCAACTCCACTAACGTAAAACCTGGGCAGGTACGAAGCATGCAGTGATGCACCACTAAATATGGACTCATACTCCCTTAAGCAATGGCTCATAATTGCGCAAACGCGGCCTCCCCATTACGACGACAAAAGAAAAGTGAAATTCTACGCTGGAATGATGAGCGGCAACGCAGCCAGCTGTGGAAGATGACGACGACGATCAATCCGGAAGCAGTGGCACGAGCGCGTGCCAAGCGCCAGCACGAGCCGCTTGCTAAAGGGGGAGGCCGTGACGACGACGACAGGAGACGCCGATAGCCCGAGCGCATAAGGTGCGTCGCACCTAAAAAAATATATAAAGAACCAACCGTGGTTGCTATCAAAGAATCCGTATAGCATATTTTGGGAGATGTTTATTTTTTGCACTATGTTGCACTATGTGTTATGGGTGGCACTCCTTATCGATACCACAGCCGACCTGGAGCACGTGTCTTGTGTTTGGAATATTGCCGGCGCAATCGGTTGTTTGGCTGCTCCGTCCGCTGTGTTGGTGGCGGCACCCCGCCTTTCTTCCTCGCACGCACGAGATTGAGCCGCGAGCGTCGGCTGTCCCTCGCAAGCTTACAGTCGTACATACAGCATACGGAGCGCGGCAATAATGTTACCGTGTTTGGACTTTATACGGAACCTCACAGCGACGTCCACGGCCACGGCGACCGCAGAAGGGCGCTTTGAGTGTCTATATAATTGCTATCGCAATAAAATGGGACTCCTTGCCCCGCAGACCAACGATATGAAAAGGGGCCGTTACTTGGCCAATACCAAACTCTACAGCCTCCAGCACTCGCAAACATCAATGGGACCCAGGTAGCCCAACAGCTTTGGGCCAAGCACGGCCCAATGCCTGCAGAAATCGGTACCAATTGTAGCCCAATCCTGACATCATGGCAAAGTGCAACCCGACCCAAGGTTCACCTACTGTTCGAGCTACGATTGTACGTGCAGTTTGCCATTGTAGTATCCAATGTGTTACAATCATAGAGCCAGTGCTCAGCCATTTTGCATCCAATGTGCTTCAAGCATAGCCATTGCTCAGCCATTTTGTTGCTTGTATGCTGGCTTACTGCCTATACAATTAGTAGCTAAGCAAGAAAATAAGTGCAGGAAGGCATAGTCCTGCAGACACATGCAAATTGTAAACGAAAATACCGTTTATTGAAAATGAACTATTTCATTTTCATTTCATTTTATTTGTGCCCATTTACAAGCAAATGGAGGGGGCCAAGGTAAAAGCTGTTTATTGGCAGCTTGAGTGGTCCCTGGCCCCCTTTACATATTGGCAGACCGGTGGCAAAGAACACTTTCAGAAATGAAACAAAAAATAACAGTGGGTAACATATTGAAGGGAGTAATCACATTTCTTTCACTGTGAGTAGACGTGGTTTCACTGTACCATGGTGTCTTAAATTATAGTTTTCGCAAGACAGATGAGCTCAGATGGTGTCAAGGCATGAATGTCAATTCCGGCTTCTATATAAGAATTTAGTAGCCGTGGCAAGGTTTTGCGACCATTTGATGGCCGTAATTTGTTCTCGAAAAAGGTATGAGCCATTTTTCATGGCTGCGCGTGTCATATGTGGGTGTATATTCTTTTAAATTTGCTATGTTTGTTATTAGGTTGCTTCTATCTTTGACCTGAAAGTAGTAAGTGCGTAGGAGAGTTTGTTTGTAGAGATGATGACTTTTTGTTATGTTGTACTTGGTGAAAAGACCTTCAGTGTGTCAGTTGTACGGCACATTTGCAGTGGCGCGTGTTACTTTTTTTTGCATCAGTAGTATTTTAGAGAGATTGGACGCCGATGTTGTGCCCCATACAAGATGGCAATAATTTGCATGCGAGGCAAACAGTGCATTACAAATGATCAATTTAGCTGACGTTGGTAAAAGGTACCGATTTCGATGTAGCATACCTGTTATGCGGCTCAGTTTCCGGAGTATAAAATCAACGTGAGCGTCCCATTGCAACGTGTTGGTAAAGTACACGCCAAGTACTTTTACTGCGTCAACAACCTCTATATTCTCAGAGTTGTAAAATATCTTGGGGATCAATGGAGTACACATACCTCTGGTTTTAAAGATGACTGCTTATGTTTTATTGAAGTTTACTTTTAAAAAGTTGTCCTGGCTACATTTTGAGAGAGGGGTGAAGAGAGTGTTCGCTGCACTAATGAGGCCTGTATAAGAGTTGTTTGATAGAAAAACACTTGTATCATCTGCGTAGTTTGTTAATTTCGCCTCTCGGTGGATAAGAACTATGTCATTTATGTAGATAATAAATAGAAATGGACTAAGGATACTTCCCTGAGGGACACCTGTTTGTATTTGTCGTGCAGATGATATGCTAGTGTTTATAGACACATATTGCTGCCAATTTCTAAGGTAGGATGTCCGTAACTGAAGAGGAAGGCCCCTGATGCCATATCTTTCAAGCTTAAGTATTAGGGGGTCATGATTTATGCAGTCAAACGGTTTTGTAAATTCCATGAATAGACCAATTACAAGTAACTTATTTTCGAGGTTTTGCAGTATATATTCTTTCTGTGCTACTAGTGCTAGTTCTGTTGATTTACCTTGTTGAAAACCGTATTGAGCGTCTGTGATTAGCTTATGTTTCTTGCTGAAAGATGTTAATTGGTTGAGCATTATTTTTTCCAGACCATTAGAAAACTGCGAGAGAATAGATATCAGGCGGTAATTTTTTTATATCGAACTTGTCACCTTTCTTGTATAACACAATTACTTTTGCAATTTTTATTTTTCCAGGAAAAGTACCTGATGTTATGCATCACCTTAAGTACCTGATGTTATGCATCACCTTGCACCTTCATCATCATCATCATCATCAGCCTATATTTATGTCCACTGCAGGACGAAGGCCTCTCCCTGCGATCTCCAATTACCCCTGTCTTGCGCTAGGGTATTCCAACTTGCGCCTGCGAATTTCCTAACCTCATCATCCCACCTGAGGTTAGGAAATTCGCAGGCGCAAGTTGGAATACGCTAGCGCAAGACCTTGCACCTTAAGTATCCTTAAATATGGACGGCAGGCTCCCCGTGGCTTGAAGATTGCTGCTGAATTGATGGTGTGCTAAGCTCAGCTCCATGGGCAGAAGCAACTAGGCAGGAGGGGCCGACGGTGAACTGGCCAGGGCCCTGGGGGCAAGGGTGGGGCAAGGAGAGGCCAGCAATGAGCAGGCATTGATTCCTGCCCTGAGGGCAGGGATCATCGCGCGGCTCTGCTGCTGACGTTTCTGGGAAACGCCTTTTCATGCCACCACACCTGTCCACAGACCCTGGCAACTACCTCCTAATAAAGCCCTGCGCTTCTGTTAGGTCGGTCCCCCCTTTCGCAAAGATCACATCTGCACACAAACATATTGTTAGGGTTTGCGCAGCGGTAAGAAAACGTGAGGAGAAAGGTGCAAATGCAAAATATGTCTGCCCTGTAAGGCGTACTAATATGTGTGTTCCTTGCGCGACTGCAATTATGTACAGCGTCCCCCTCAAGGGTGGCCGAGAGTACGTGGGACAGTCAGGGCGGTATGTAAACATGCTCCTCTGTGAGCACTAAAATGCATTGAAAGGCACTGTTTGCTCCGCATGTTGTCCTGCTTTAGAAAGCTGCCACAGTTTGCACTTTGTATCAGCAATGCATTTCATCAAATCAACGACTTCCTCCTGCTTGATGAATGTATATCTACCGAGAGCTGCTGAAAATCACCGATTCGGCAAGCCACTGTGGTAGCTTAGTGGCTATGGCGTTGCAGTGCTCAGCTTGAGGTCGCATATTTGATCCTGGCAGTCATGGCCACATTTCGATGAGGCACATTGCAAGAACAGCAGTGTACACTTATATTTAGATGCATGTTAAAGAAACTAAGTTCCAGTCCACATATGTCAGTATAAACTATACACCAGGGAAAACAAATATTTCTAGGAACTCTTTAGTGTGTGCGATGCAAAGATCCTTCACATAGAACCAACAGCATGTTTTATGAAACAGCACAAAACTTATACACGCTACGTAGCCGTAAAATTAAAAATAAAAGGGCAGTACAAACCAAGTTGGCAGCCACAGCCTCATTCTGCACAGCTGCCTCTGCTGCCTCCAGTTCTTCAATATTATCGGCAGGTAGCCGAGGAAGAACTGCAGCCACCGTCGACTGGGCAGGATCAAACACTTTATGGATCCTGTCGGGAGGCTGTTTCATCTAGACTCTCAAACAGGACCCGTACCTCATGCCTCAGCTGCTGCAGCTCGTCCATGATGTCTTTATTTTGCTGCCACAGCTCCAGCTGGTCCCGCAGCAGTACCGCTGGAACACAAAAATATTTACTCCATAGCAGAAGGGGTATATTTATGGCACATTTTATTGCTTGTTTCAGGGCACTCTGATAGATATAAGCATCAGGATTTGTACAGGTCTCGGCGACAAAAACTCACGGGTATTCAAAGACTTTCAAGGCCCCGTCCAACCTTCTTCAGTGGGCAGAGCAGCATCCCATGCATAATGTTTTACTATAACCCTTCCAAAACACTTTAGATAGATTTATTGCACTATAAATACAAAAAAAGTTATATTCGAAATGTCCAGCCTTCATCACTTCCAAGTTCTTTACTTCTAGCCTCTAACAAGGCATGATAAAGGCACTATATACACGGGATGGGAACAAGCACCAAGTGCTGGTGTCTCACTCTTGCGCACTGTGAGGTTTTCCAGTTCCATGCAATACGTTGTACGAAACGGAATGCCTGGACACTCGCGGCGGCTTCAGTTTTTTATAGCATTGTGTTTGATGTGGGAAGTTTTCCGGGTCCACACTGATCCACCATAGAAAGCGGGTCACATAGTCGATTTTAGCTTGTATCGCTCAAGAAATTCAAGGGTTCTCAAGGGCCTTGAAAACACATCTTTTAAATTTCAAGGGTTTCAATGACCTGTGGGAACGGTGAATATGTGTAAATCTGCTTTAAAGATATTACAGAAATCAGTAGGACTAGTAATGATATGGCTTCGTTCTTGCTTTTCATGCTCATGGTAAAGTAGTTGCTGTTTTCCACAATTTCTGTGGAAAATAGCCTGTCAACAAGTTACATTATCAAACTTTCGAAACAACCAGTTCTAAGTGCTTGACCTACTTTGAAAAATTTGGTTCTTTTAAACTGAAGGTTTGATGGAAGAATATTTAAAATATCAAGAAAAAGTAAAGCAACAGAGTGAAGTACTGAGCCAGCTGACGAATTAAAACACAGGTAAACACACTAACAAAATACCTACACAAGACTAAGCGTGAAGCTGTATGCATCATAGTATTTTGAGCCAAACTGCTGCATGTTTACATGTGACAGTTTTTTTATATATTCACGCGAGATAGGCTGGCAACTGCGGCCGCCGGCCGCTGCAACGAGAACGACGAAGTGTGTTCTGAAACGCGCGCTCTCCGAGTGTCAGCCTATATTGAAAATAACACCGTTTTTGCGAAGGTCTCGATTGCTATCTTCGTGAAATTCTCTGGTGCAGGTGCTGGGTAAATGATACGATCGCCCGAGACGCAACGTACTCCTGACTCGTCGCCAGTGCATAGTCCGACAGAGCTCACCCCGGTGCACGTCCGTACTAGCCGTCGTCTTCAGGGGCTCCAGCCACAGCACGGTCTGCTACCTGATCCTACCAGGACGATGCACCAACCGTCTACTGCTGCGCTTGCCGCGCCGACACAGGTCCATCTGCATCAGCCGCAAACACCCAATGTGTTCCACAGAGGTGCTCTTGAAGACGTCGAAGACTGGCTTGACCACTTCGAAAGGGTAGCCGAATTCAACGATTGGTCCCAAGAGCGCAAGCTGCGTAATGTGTACTTCGCTCTCGGGGATTCCGCAAAGACGTGGTTCGAAAACCACGAGACGACACTGACATCGTGGGATGGAGTTCGTCGGCAGTTAGTTGCCGCCTACACCAGCGCCGACAGAAAGGAGAGAGCGGAGTTGGCAATTCAGGCAAGAATTCAAGCCCCTAATGAGAGCGTCACAACGTATATTGGAGATATGGCTCGGCTCTTCAGACATGCAGACGCTTCAATGCCCGAAGACAAAAAAGTTCGACACCTAATGCGAGGCGTAAAGCAGGAAATCTTTGCCGGCCTGATCCGCAACGCACCGACTGCGCTTGCGGCATTTCCCGCTGAAGCCACTGCAATGGAAAGGGCACTACAACAGCACGCCAGGCAGTACAATCGAAACGTGACTGCAATTTCGAGTGGCGTCCCTAACGTGACCGTGGGAAGCGACGTCAGCGACCTCAGAGAATTAATAAGAGCGGTCATAAGAGAAGAACTCCAAAAAATGCAGGCGGTCGAGCCCCCAGTCGCGCGACTTTCTGTGGCGGAGGTGGTGCGAGACGAAATCAGGCAAGCTATCCAAGTTCCTGAACGCTTCGGGGCACCACAGCCGCAGGAGCAAGTTAGAATGACTTATTCGGAAGCCGTACGTACGACGTCCTTCGCTGTATAATACATCAAACGTCGTGCGCACCACGGAACAGACAGAAGTCGGGTTCAGCCGCCGTAATTCGCCGTTTATCAAAGAGTCCAGGCCAAGAAAGAGTGATGTCTGGCGCGCCCCTGACCAGAGTCCGTTCTGTTTTCATTGCGGCGAAGCCGGCCATATCTACAGGACCTGTCCCTACCGATGCGTGGGTCTCCGTGGGTTCTCTCCGAATGCGCCGCGTCCACGACCTGGTGAGCGTCCGGCGGAAATCGAGAACTTCCTGGCGAGTCGTCCCAATTTCTTCGAACAGCCAAGGCACGAGCCTCGCTCGTCGTCACCGGCTCCGTCACGATACCGGTCGCCAAGTCCTGCCTTCCGTCGAGACGCCCCTAGGCGCCGTTCGCCCAGCCCTGCAAACCGGGAAAACTGAGTTCAGCGACCTCCAGAGGTGAGGCCGCTGACGCCTAATGTGCCGAATATCCTCCATTACGACACAAGCGACGACAGCGACGACAACAGACCGACGTTCAAACGCACTCAGGTGATCCAAGGCACGTCGTAACATCGGATATTCCAGTCAGCATAGACGACGAAGAAGTCACAGCTTTAGTCGACACTGGCGCGGACACCCCTGTTATGAGCCGAGAACTTGCCGCAAAACTGAAAAAAGTTTACACGCAGTGGACTGGGTCACAGGTCCGTACTGCCGGAGGACACCTCTTAAAGCCCGTGGGCAGGTGCACAGCACGAGTGAAAATTCGCGGCTTTACGTACGTCGGAGCTTTCATTATCCTGCCGAGTTGATCGCGAGAGTTGATCCTTGGGATGGACTTCCTGCGGGCTAATCGAGCCGTAATTAATTTGCAAGAGTCGCGGGTAACGTTTTCGATGGCGCATGACATAGCAAGCAACAAGGACGACAGTCATGACAACGCCTTGCGCATCGTAGACGACAACGTCACGTTACCGCCGAGGAGCAGCGTATTAACCCTTGTAACCTACGACGCGTTCGACGACAGTGAGGGCATTGTCAAAGCATATATTCCGCTGCTGCTCGAACGGTATATCTGCATAGCTCGAGGCCTTGTTCAGTTGCAGAGCAAGCGGTTACTAGTTCTGACGAACTTCAGCAACGAGTTTCAGTACGTCCCTCAAGGCACGCGTCTGTCGCCTTCCTCAACGAAATTGCGGACTTCTCCGACGTCGGCACTTTAGAGGTGACTTCACCGGACGTGACAGATGCTACCATGCTTTGCAGCCGCATTCACATTAATGCCGGTTTGTCGGAACAACAGAAGCAACGAGGATTAGGCCTCGTGAATGAATTCTCTAGCTGCTTCTTTACAGGATCTAAAGTTTGGCGCACCTCCGTTTTGAAACACCGTATTCTCAAGAGGAATCGGCGCGCCCAGTTCATCAGCATCCATATCCCGTGTCGCCAATGGAAAGAGAGGCGGTTAAACTCCAGGTTAAAAAAATGCTGGACGATGACGTGATTCAGCCTTCGACAAGCCCGTGGGCGTCCCCCGTCGTTCTGGTAAAAAAGAAGGACAATACACTACGCTTCTGTGTCGACTACAGACGGCTTAACAAAGTCACCAAGCTCGATGTTTACCCTCTGCCAAGGATTGACGACGCCTTGGACCGTTTACGTCATGCCCAGTTCTTTACCTCGTTAGATCTTAAGTCAGGGCGCTGGCAGATCGAAGTCGACGAGCGCGACCGCGAGAAAACTGCATTCGTGACACCTGACGGGCTATACGAATTTAAGGTCCTCCCATTCGGCTTGTGTTCCGCTCCCGCCAGATTCCAGCGAATGATGGACACTGTACACGCTGAACTGAAGTGGCAGACATGCCTCGTCTACCTGGACGACATCGTTGTGTTTTCAAGCACGTTCGATGAACACCTGGCTCGGCTGAAGAGCGTTCTTGATGCTATCCGCAAGGCAAACCTCACCATCAAGCCTGAAAAATGCCACTTAGGTTTTCAGGAACTCAAGTTTCTGGGACATGTGGTCAGCCCCCAGGGCGTTCGGTCAGATCCTGAGAAGTTGGCCGCCATTGCTGAGTTCCCTCGTCCTACACATAAGAAGGCTGTTCAGAGGTTTTTAGGACTTAGTGCCTACTACCGTCGTTTCGTTGAAAGTTTCTCCAAAATAGCTTAGCCTTTGACGAGATTAACACGCCACGATGTGCCCTTTCTGTGGACGGAAGAACAAGAACAGACTTTCACAGAATTACGCAAACGACTGCAAAAAGCTGCGGTGCTCGCGCATTTTGACGATGATGTTGAAACTGAAATCCACACGGACGCCAACAACATTGGTCTCGGAGCCGTTCTTGTTCAGTGGGAAGACGATACGGAACGTGTAATCACTTACGCGAGCCGTAGTCTCACAAAGGCAGAGGCTAACTACTCTACCACTGAAAAGGAGTGTTTAGCAGTCGTTTGGGCCATCAGTAAATTTCGACCCTACCTGTATGGCCGGCCATTTCGAGCGGTCAGCGACCACCATTCACTTTGTTGACTTGCCAATCTCAAGGATCCATCAGGCCGCCTCGCTCGTTGGAGTCTCCGCCTACGGGAGCATGACATAACTGTCGTCTACCAATCTGGACGAAAGCACAGCGACGCTGACTGCCTGTCACGTGCTCCGATTCCACTGACATCATCACATTTGGGGCAAGATTCGCCGTTTCTTGGTGCCGTCGACACGGTACGGATGGCTGACCTACAACGTGCGAACACAGACCTGCTTGCTCTTATCCAGTATCATCAAGGATCGGACGTTGTTATCCCACGACCGCTGTCACGAGGACTGACATCGTACTGCCTGCGGAAAAATGTCCTTTACAAGAAAAACATTGGAAACAGTCAGGAAACGTTCCTTCTCGTCGTCCCGACGGCATTGCGCCAAGAAGTTTTGCAGGCATGTCACGACTACCCTTGTGCTGGACACTTAGGCTTCACCAGAACACTAGCACGCATACGCCAGCGTTACTACTGGCCACGACTATTTTCGTCTGTTCAGCACTATGTGAAAACCTGTCGTGACTGCCAGAGGCGTAAAGTACCACCCGTCAAGCCCGCCGGTCTCCTTCAACCTCTGGACCCACCTCCAGGGCCATTCCAACAAGTGGGCATTGATCCCCTAGGCCCGTTCCCGACGTCATCTTCGGAAAACAAATGGATAATTGTCGCAACCGACTACCTAACCCGTTACGCCGAGACCAAAGCTGTACCCCGGGCAACTGCTGCTGAAGTCGCCAAGTTTTTGGTCCTCAACATTGTACTGCGTCATGGAGCACCCACTGTCCTCATTACTGATCGCGGTGCAGCATTTACAACTGATTTAATACAAGAGGTGGTAACGTTCACGCACAGCAACCATCGGAAAACCACGGCTTATCACCCCCAAACTAACGGATTGACAGAGCGCCCTAAAGGGATACGGACACAAAAGTTGGCGGGTGGTTTTTTGCGTCGGAACAAAAGTTGAACTGTTGAAAATTACGAATACAACAAGCTGCTTTGAAAATAAGAACGAGAAACATCATTTTTTTTGCGATTTTCTGTTGCACCTTGCCTCCAAGCGGCCGCCGGCAGAAGCTGAAATTTGACGTCATGACCCCCACCGGCGCGCGCGCGCGGCAAAGGTCGGCCACAGCAGTCGCAGTGTTTCCGGGGGTGTCGGTCCTTTGCAGCGTTTGTTTAACCCCTTTCGGCGATCTTCGCACGTGGTCCGTCCAAAGCATTATGCCCGTCGGAGCTCCACGCAGGTGGTGCGTCTTACATGCGCCTTCCCGGGGTCACTTTCTACTTTTCTTGTGGAGAACCAAGGTAGCTGTCGAATCCGTGTAGATATTTGCTAAGATATTCACGTATGCCTCTTGTATTCCTTGATTACGCAATGCCTCTATGACTGCTCGTATCTCTGCTGAATCAAATGCCTTTTCATAATCTATAAAAGCCATACAGAGAGGTTGATTGTACTCCGCAGATTTTTCGATTACCTGATTGATGACATGGATATGATCCATCGTAGAATATCCCTTCCTGAAGCCAGCCTGTTCTCTTGGTTGGCTGAAGTCAAGTGTTGCCCTGATTCTATTATAAATTATCTTGGTGAATATTTTATACAATACTGAAAGCAAGCTAGTGGGTCTATAATTCTTCAATTCTTTAACGTCTCCCTTCTTATGGATTAGTATAATGTTGGCATTATTCCAGGTCTCTGGTACACTTGAAGTTGTGAGGCATTGCGTATAAAGGGCCGCAAGCTTTTCAAGCATGATATCTCCTCTATCTTTGATTAAATCTACTGTTATTCCATCTTCTCCAGCAGCTTTTGCCTTGGTCATGTCTTTCAAGGCCCTTCTAACTTCATTGCTAGTTATGGAAGGAGCGCTAGTTATGGAAAACAGCGCTTGCATGTAGGCTCCCTAAGGGAACCTACATGCAACGGCGGTTCAGAGTGGTGACAACACCAACATTTTGACCAATATTTACCGCCAAATTTGGTGGGTAGCCATTTTGGTCCCCAGTCTTTCTGCCTTTTTTTTGTGCACGCTCTGATGTACTCATGTTGGCACGCGATCTATTAAATTCCTTTAATTTAGTTTTGCGCCAACGCGCACTAGAAACCTGCATACATCTTTAATATACTAGTTGCCTTTTCCTTTTATTTTAACACATCAAACTTACTCTTGAATTGCACGTTGTGCGACACATATAAAGCAAGAAGTTATAAGGCACGATGGCGTGCTCGTGGTAGGATTATCTCACGCCAAGAATGTGAACTGCATTAAGCATTGTCGTTGCCTTCCAGTTGTACATAATATATAAAGGGTGCTTTTCGAAGTGTGCTGTAATAACGACTGTCCTTACTAGTCTATTTAACTAAAACGTAGACGTGCCGTGTACGGCGCTCAGACGCGCCATTTGTCTCTGGCTGCTGAGGCCAAAGTTTATTAAAAGAAGTTAATTTCACGTCACCAATGGTTGCGGGAAGTGTGGTCTGTCGGCTGGTCTTTTGCCATTTTGATCCCCACAATTAACCCGCCAATTTAGCTGGCGGCGGCAAGTACCCTTACAAAGGCTGTCACCACCCTAAAACGGCCCTGCATGTAGGCTCCCTAGGCGCGGTAATCTGGGACGATGCGGGCCGTCTGAGTCTCCTGGAGAAGGAGAAAATGGGGCAGGGAGGGGCGGGTGAGGAGATACTGGTCGAGGGGGGTCTTACTATGGCGAAGGCTTCGGCAGTTCCACTACACAATCTCGAAGTCAGTTCCACGCGCCATCTAAGATAGGGTAGTTGTAGAGGTGTTTGTGGGGGCGCGTCCCTTCTTTTTGGCTGGTGGGAGAGACTCCTGAGGGAGTGGAGCAGAAAGGTGAAGGATTCCAATTGCTTGGATTGCGCTTGGAGGGTGGTGAGAATCTCTATAATCGCAGTTTCTAGTTGAGCAAGGCGACTGTGGTGTGCGGTGGTGGTGGTTTCGACCAAGTAAGCCAATGGTGTGATCTGGGCATTGGAGGTCGGGGTTATGAGCGTAGAAAGGTGCTCATTAAGCTTGGTAAGCTAGGATGTTAGAGAGGAAGTGATTGCCTGGAGGGTTTGTGTCAATGTGTGGATTTGCTGTTGTAATTCATGGGAGATGCGCTGTTGATCGCGCTGGTGGGTATCCAGGGACGGAGAGGGTATAGTTCCGGAAGAAAGGGATGCCGACGCCGAGGATCCTTTCACTGTAGCAGCGTAGGATCATGGTGGTGATGGGGCCGGAGGTGCGGGGGATTCATGATGAGCGGAGGAGGAGGCGGAGGAAGGGGTGGCCTGCGTAGTCCGGCGTAGAGCTGTGCGACGGAAAAACGCTGCTTTAGCACACTCTCGTCGCTTAGCAAGGAGGAAGGGGCAGGTGGGATCGAGAGAGGAATGAGTGTTTACTTGGCAATGAATTCACCAGGGTTGGGCGCATACGTGAGCGGTGGGATCCGCGGGCTGGGGAACCGCACAGCGGTGGCACTTGGCCGGAACGCTGTGTTGAGGGCATTGGTGGGCACGGTGTCCCAGAGCAAGGCAACGGGTGCATGTGGGGGGCTTAGGCTTATGAGGACGGCATCGGAAAGCGACGCGTTTAAAATATACGAAGTGGGGGATGACGGTGCCAGCAAAGGTCATGAGCACTGATTCCGTGGTGCCCATCATAAGAACAGCGAGAATATCAGTCGTGAATGATTCAAGGTCATGCAGGAGCTGAGCAGGAGTGAAGTGACTGCCGATGTTATGAATGACACCGAGGCATAAGATGGGAGGATTGGGGGCGTACGTTTTGACGGAGATTGGCTTACCGTGGAGCTGGAGATGCGTGAGAGAGAGAAGGAGGTGGGTGGTGAGAGGGGAATGCGTTTTCAGGAATACAAGACTCTGAGCTAGCTTGGCCTGAAGGGTGATCTCTGCACTGGTTTTGGAGGAGAGATGTGCGACGGATATGATGGCGGCGAGCAAGTCGTATAGAGGCAGCTTGGCAGTGAGGGTACCGGGAGGAAGTTGGATTCCAACAGAGATGAGCTCAGTACGAGGTCGGGCGGTGGAGGCAGGTTTACGGCTGGTACCGGCGGTGCTCCAGGCGATTTCCGGGGTGGGCGTATTATGGTTGTTTTCAGGGGACGCCGTGAAATCCATCTCCGCCGACGAGTCGTCAGCCTGGGACGCGGTGGGCGAAGGAAAATTGGGAGTATCATTGGCGGACATAGAGTTTACATTGGCCAGCACGGGAGGAGTCGTGGATGCGGTGGAATCGGCAGCAAGAAGCAAGGCCGGCTGCGATGTAGATGACGGACTGCAGCTCTTCTCATCAGGCGGCACTGTGGTTGGAATAGACGCGGCGGCCGCGGTGGCGTCGACGGCGAACGCACCTGGCTGCGACACAGCTGAGGGTCTGAAGCTCTTGGCGTCGCTTACTGCGTAGAACTTGGTCGTGGTAGACATTGCGGCGACGAACCCCGGCTGCGACGCGGCAGTCGCCCCGCAGTTCTCACTGCTCAGCGTCGCTCACAGCGTTGAATGAGGCCGGAATTTTCACGATGTCATGCACGGAGCAGAGGAACGCAGCTGGTTGAGACAGGGCAGCCGGCCTGGAGCTGTTGACGTCGCTAGTAGCGTTGAGAGTTGACAGAGTAGGCATGGCGGTGCTGGCGGCGGGAGAAGAGGAGGCCGGCGGGCCATCGGTGAGTGCTGGCTGCAGGGGCTTGGTGAGACGCTGCATTCCAGAGGTCCAGGCGCGGCGTCTTAGGGTTAGCGCGGCGCCGCGCCGCTTCGAATGTTCGGAGGCGGCCTGGCGGGCCAGCCTGGCGTCGGACCGGGATGCGAATGGTATTCACGTGTCTCCGAAGTCTTCATGAAAAATTGGAGAGTAAATCCAGGTGCGGGCAAGGCCCTAGACCGGGCCAGGGGCAGTTGAAAACAGAGCTCGGTAGGCAGCCAGCTAAACAGTGCGGCGCCACCTAGTGGTTTCCGACCAAAGCGTGATTCTGATCAACCACACGAGGGCAAGCGAATGCTTCGCCTTCCGAACCATTAAATGAACGCACCTCTCCTAGAAGGCGAGCACTTACGGCTCGTACGTTTTCTCTGTCCGGCTAGAATAGACTTATCAGCGCTTTGGTTAACGAGCAGTTTAGCTAAGCGAAAGCGTTCTGACCCCGCTGTCCTCGTGCCGTATTTTTGTCCCGTATGTGTTGTTGGCAGCACGTGGAATAATGGAGAAGCGAAATGATAATTCCCTGAATAGCTTGGAAAAGAGAGGTACACATAAAAAAACTGCTTCATCTTCCTATCAACAATCTCTGCCCCCTCCCACCCCCTGCCTTAATTTGCCGTCCAATACGTATGATCATCTTAAGCTACAGCAATATTCCTAATCACGTTACGTCACAGTATAAAAATGGGTTTGTGAGGTGCTTCTTCAAGTTAAGAAGCGAACATTTCTGCGGTTCCAGCAGTAAAGTAATCCTACGATCCAGTGCACAAAGGAGCATTTTTTGGTCATTGTATTTCAATACAAAACCAGATCTGGTTATACAATCAAAGCTGATATCATGTCAAGGCGATCGATGCCCCTGGACAAATTATAGTCATGGCTTTAACGCTCAGCTTCTTTAGCAGTATTCTAGTGGACCATGATAAAGGTATTTAAATTGCGGGATGTTAGACACTAAACCCCCCGCTGGCACCATGCTTGGCAGTATTTGGCCATGCCGGAATCACACAGCAAACATCGTACCGGCCCGCGATGCATCAAGCTTCCATCTATTCCCTACATTCTCGGACTTAGAACGCGTCTTACCTCTGCGCTGACCCGCTAACTGCACTGAGCCCACTGAACGCTGATGAATACTTCGGCGATTTCTGATAAAAACCATGTTTGCCTGGTGCCGCGGTGTGCCCCATCCTTTTATTGCGATAGCAATTATATGGACACTCAAAAGCAGATTTCTGCCGTCGGCGTCGCCGTCGCCGTCGCTGTCGCCGTCGCCGTCGCCGTGAGGCTCCGTATGACGTCAATGGAGATGAAATCGTCGCCGCGCGCCGCCGAACGCTGTATATGCGAGTGAAAGGGCGCGAGGGACGCGCGCTTTCACGGGGAGTGAACGCACGGCGGAGAACAAACGCGCGTTCTGCGCTGTGCTCCCTTAAGGCCTGTACACGCTCAAGCCGCACATCGCCGCAAGCCGCACCGCATGCTGGCGGTTCAGTGGTAGCGGGCGGTTGGAGCAACCGGGCACAAAATTCGATTCACGCTGGGACCGGCGCGAGCGGTGCCGTACGCATGCGCCCTCTGGCTGGCAAAACAGATAACCAGCGACTGGCAACATGCAACAGCGCGGTCGCAGCGTTTGTGTGCTGGCGACCAGCAAAATTTTGGCCCGAGCCAGGATTTTGTTATTACGTTTGTTTTCTTATTAGGTAATTTTCTGATTAGTGAGCTCGAGCGGTTCGCATGTGCCGGCATCCGCACTCCGATTCGGGGCCGCGACGTATGTTAAGAGCCGGCAACCGAGAGGCGGGGCAAAGATGTTCTAAGTCGGCAACTATCGTCAACAGCAGACGACACTGGCATATTTTTGTCGGCGTGGGTTCAAGCTTCCGCGTCACGGCGAAAACGCAAAACTCTTGCACTGTCATACTCTGTTGACTGCATGTGTCGTGTTGGCGCGCTGAGCCACCTCTCGAACACTATGCAGTTATCTTACCTGCGCCTTTTTTTTTTCCCTTTCTTTCTTTTTTTTTTAAATCATTGCTACCGCATACTGTTGTAACAACATACATCGCTATGTACTCGGTTGTGTGCGGCGTGACGGCGCATTTTTTGTAGATGTGCTAGCGAAAGCTTGCAAGACCGCGCGTGCGTTTTTAAGCCAATGAACAAGGTATTTGTCGCAGCAACAGCGTAGCACGCTGAAGCGCCGCAGCGTTATACAGGGTGTTCATTTATAAGTTTTAAATTTTTTTTAGAAATCCTCTGTGGCAGGTAGCATAATTCTTATCGTTGAGCTGGGTTATTCGATGAGGCGGACATTAGTAACACGAGAAATCCCATATTGAACTAATTAAAAATGACTAATCAACTTCTTAGTTAATTATTGTACAGCACATATTGTGATTTACGAATTGGAGCCGGTGAGCTTGGCAGGCGTATTCACTTGGGATGAATTTCCAGAATGACGCCAGTTTGGAGATATGTGCCATCAAACTCGCCCTAAAAATGCACTGTTGTTCCACTTACTTTTTTACCAAAATGCTGTTTTATACATTGAAGCACTAAAGTAACTGGAACGCCCATGTATTTCGTCCCACACTTTGGAAAATAATATCTCAAAGCTGGCGTCATCCTGGAAATTCATTTCAAGTGGATGCGTCTTGCAAGCTTTTTGTTACTTGAATGTATTTCGATTTTTTGTGCTACTAATGTCCACCTCATCGAATAACCCAGCTCAACGATAAGAATTATGCTACCTGCCACAGGCGATTTTTAAAAATTCCGTAACACTTTAAAATGAACGCCCTGTATATTAACATACTCTTATATCTATTATCGCGGAATACAGCTGTGTAGATCGACAAGTCACTTCTCTTCATCACCGAGCACGCGAGTGAATATTCAACTACGGCTTGTTGATTTACTTACGGTTTTTTTTAGTAGCTGCCAAGTTAAAAGTGAGCGTACAATTGATTAACTGATGGAATATGACCGTGTCACACAGCACTCGTGTTTGTTCGTTCTGTGTTATGTCGTTGTTCCATTGATGAAAAAAGCCGGCGAAGCAGTGCCCCCGGACCCAACCAGAATCTTCGAGGTCAGGCCCTAGAGACGCTTCTAGACCCCTTCAATGACTTTTGGACATCACGCAAGCTATCACAAGAATGAAAAACAGCTGGAGTACGCTTTATCCCCAAACTGGGCAAGTCCCCGCACATTGACAACCTGTGGCTGATATCCCTCACATCATGCATAAGCATAATCATGAAAAGGATAGTACTCAAATGCCTCCAACAACACCTGGACGAAACCCAGCAAATGCCAGACCCCATGTTTGGCTTTATACGACATCTTGAGACCCAGGACGTGCTAATGCAATTGAAGAAGGAGATTGTCATCCCTGCCGCACACCACGGGCCATTCTCGCGCTAGACCTGAAGGGGGCATTTGACAACGTGGCACACGAGGCGATATTTCGGAATCTCAACAACACAGGCTCAACAACACAGTGGCGTATTTAAGCCACTGAAAAGTAAGGATGGATGTTCAGCCTTGCTGGTGTGGCATTTCATAGGTTGTAACCCACCATATTTTTAACCAAGCAATAAGGAAATTATATGGTCACGCCATACCATCAGTACAACTGAAGTGTTGCTTCCCCAAGGAGTCTCACTGCCACCTTCCCCATTTTGTAAACACTTTGTAAATACAAACTAGCACATGGTATGTAGTCACATTATATGCTGTCTGTATGCTTGGTGAAGTGCACCAAGCATTTTCTCACCCTTAAAACCTGGGCTAATGCTGTCTTTTTTTTAAATAATAATTATGCAATAACCTTACTTAATACATTGCTGTGAGAACAATAGTTGGCTTAACAGTAGCACTGCACACATAACCTCATACCACATTGCAGACTATTTATAGAGGCTGGCCACAATTAGCGTAACTGAAAGCCAGCTGAACAGGGTGCGAGTTCATGTGTATCAAATAAATGTCTGTTCCATTGAGAGGTTATATATCTGTCTGTGATATAATTATCAATTCAGAATACATATGGCAGAAGAACAATACACAAGACAACACAATCAAGTTCCCTGTGAGAAGCTGCTTTTTGCCACTATTACATGCAGCAAAAAGAGACTTCATTAAGCACCACTATGGCTTGTGTGCCTCTTTGTGCATTGTACAAGAAGTAAAGGTGGGCGAATGTAAACGTTTTCAAATACGAATTGAATAAAATATTATTTATCAAATATTCAATAGTCATACGAGAACACACGTACCTGTAGTAACAATATTTATTTCCATATAAAAAAATTGGGTACCACACCTTAACTAGTGCAAAAAGAGAGCTAAATATTGGGCACAAAGGATAAGTTTTAAATGCAAGACTACTAATTGTTACGTAAAAAAATCGACATAAACAGTCTATCAACAACTTTAGAGCCTGGCTGCAAAGAAGCTTTTCAAGAAAGAATGGCCTCTGAATGGTTAGCTTTCAAAAACGTGCAATATATTGTTCCCAAGAAAACATCAAAGTTATAGAAAAAAAAAAGAATAGCCGATGATGGACCTACGTGTTGTAGACATATGTAAAACTACTCGTTGCAAGGAAAACAGCACAGACTTGTAGCATAAAAGATCAGTCTGCTAGATCAAGAAATGTGTGGTCACCTTTCGCATGAAAAAAAAGCCTATGGGAAAGTTTTCTTGCCAATATGACTGAAAGATACTTTCGTAAACAAGCTTGCCTTTGGGAGGCTACATACACTTGTTCACATGCAAGTACCTGTCGCGTATTCATTGTTAAAGAAGTTCAATTAATATAATGACACAAGAGCCTCCTCTGATTAGGAAAAAATAATAGTTGTGTGGTCATATATAGATAACATTTAGAATGTCAAGGTACCCTGTTCCATATTATGCAAGTACTCATGAAAGACAAGACTGCAAGAAACAGCATAAAACTAATGCAAAATCTATAACTGATTATGTCAATGAGATTTCCATTTCATGTGGCAAAGTATTTCACAGGGCAGATAGGATGTGACATCTGTGATTCAGAGATACGTCATTGTATCGGGGCACAAGTATTGTACAACTGATAATTTTTGGAATAAAGAAATAACAAGCATTGATTCCCGGTATGTCACCATGCCACTTGTATCTTAAAAAGGACTATCAGTTATATGTCAAGCTTGCACCATTATGTTTATGTGACCATACATGTGTACCCCATCTGTAATGAACCATTGCTTTAAGTTATGACCACTGTCATGTCATTCCCGTACATTAATTGTGGTTTTGCACAATACACCTAGAAAACTTTTGAGCGGCATTGCAGTACTTTTTCTTGTATGTGCACACTGGCTTTCTGTCACAACACCCACTTCGCATCCATGATAAATGCTGCAGTCAAGCAAAATAGAGTTTCAGACTAAGGTACCTAAACTGCTTTCATTCCAGAAAACCCCAAACAAGGTTTAGATTCTTGAGGACACAAGTTACTTGCGTCCTTTGATGTAAGGCTGTTTTCTGCATGCAATGAATGTTAAGATTTCTGCTGTGCAAATCAATGTTAACCTGATAAAAGGGATGGCAAGCCAAAACTTGCATTCATGATACTAGTTGCTACTGGGGCCAGATTAACCTATGGGCTAAGGGGGCTGCAGCTCCAGGCTAGGGGGCCCTGTGAGAAAAATGTTTCCTTGAATTAAACTTTATTTCTTGCGTTCAATACAGAGTAAAACATAATATGGACAAATACATTGGGATCCCTAGCTCGAGGCCAGTTGCAAACCATAAAAATGTAGAGGATGCAAAGCAATTAATTTAGCACAGACACATGTACTTAAACTCAGCAACAATATGCACTTTACATTAGAAGTAGAGAATACAATACAAAGAATCTTCAAAATGCAAATGGTATCATTGAACATTTACAAGGAAAATGCACCAGAAAAAAGAAGCGTTGAATGTATTAATAAACATACGAAAGAAGATCACGAAAATGCTGTTTTAATTATCTCTGAAAATTAGCTGCATTTCTAACTTACATGGGCTGAACGTTCCTCTCGACTACTCCAACACTTCAAATTCTCTGTTTACCACACACATTACAAGCCTTTGGAACCAGAAAATTTTGTTTTAGTGCACTGCGTGTACAGCGTCCTGATTTGGTAAAGTTGGTAGCAGAGAGTGGGTAGTCAGTAACGATGCTACTATTAACCATTACAAGAGTTTAAAAATTTAGTAATGAAGTAAACGGTAAAATGTGTACGTGTTGAAAGAGCGGTGTCGTGTTAGCATTGTATTGTGAGGAAGTCATAAAGTGGACAGCCCTCTTTTGAAGTTTTATAAATGGCTCAATGTATGAATGGCCCAGAGATGTAACACAGTACCACAGGTGGCTGTGGAACAAGCTGAAATAAATTTCTCGAAGGGTTTCTGTATCAAAACAATTTCGGCTCTTGAGCAGAATATAACAAGCCTTGCCGAGATTTTTGCAAAGCTTGTCAATGTGAGGTTTACATAGAAACAACTCATCTAATTAGTACAACCCCTTGATGGTCCCCTCAGAAATTTAAGAGGACCGTTCACCAGGGCCCTGTGGAAAATTTTAGTTATACTATAAAAGTTGTAAAGTGTCTTCCAAGGAGTATTCTACCACAAGAATTCTTTAAAACAGCATAGTAGCAGCCGAAATAGAAGCAAAGAATCTGTAGTACAAGAATGTGACCTGCTCTTCGTGCACAGAGGCATTCTTTCTTTGCCCAACCAGCAACGCAAAGGACCTTTCTTGCCTACTCCCATATAAGAAATGAGGGTTCACCTCCTGTCTTTTTTTTTTTTTGCAAAACACCTAATGCACCTTTCATTTTTTTTTATTTAGATCACGACAACGACATAATACATCCATGTTACATTTACAAGTCGAACTGCAATGAGTTTGTTGACATGATGGCAGATAATTAATGTAAGGAGATGGATCGTTGCGAAGGTGCATGAAGCTAAACATTGTTCCCTCGTCAATTCCACGCCTTACGTCTCTCATGTTGCCTAGCTTTGTTGTCCTTTGGTGCAGGCTACATGGTGACGTTCACAAAAGATTTACAGATGTTAGGCCCTTCTCGCATGCCCGTCTTGTACGATGAATTACTGTGGCAGTTAGCACTGGTAACATCAGTAGCCACCCTAACCATGATTACGCAGCAACATGGCACCGCCAATGCAGCCCAGACCACCCGCTTCAATCTCAATTTGCCCTTTTACTAGCTGTACGCGCTGACAGCAATAAATAAATGGTAAAATCCATCACTGCGTAGTCTCATCTCATGCTGAGGACAAAGCATTAGGTATTTCTTGTTGTTCTTATTGAGATCAGCTGTTTGTTTTGACCTAGGACTACACAGGCAGTAAAAGTGGTTCGGTTTCTATTTAGCAGGTGACACCACAGCAGTAGCAATGGTGATGCATTGACGATGCAGAACGCTATGAAGGCGTCATTGTTCACTGCATCATTAATTCCTACTCTGCTCTAGTACGGTACGTGATGACAGCGGTGAGCAAACGTCAAATACACGCTGAGCAGATGGCGCGGTGCATGTGAACATTTATCAGGGTGTTCACTTTTACTAAAGCTGGCTCAGGAGGCTGTATTGAACTGCTCAGATAGCGTGTCGATGAAGCGAAGCCCAACAGTAGCATTCATGGAAACGCAGCCTTTAGTTACAACGTAGGAACATTTGTTGGGTCACTGCTCCAACAGTGGCTGATGTATCAAAAGGATGGCAAGCAGACGCTGAGCAGCTGACGCAGCATGGATGAACACATCTTGAGGGGAATTCAGCCTTCCTATTGGCTAAGAGCCCTGCCGCTGCCCCAGTGCTGCAAGGAACTACTGAGATGGAGTATAACTGGCAAAGCACATCGTTCAGCATGAAAGGTTGGGCAGTGGCAGAGAAGCTGCGTTGCAGTGTCGTCACATCCGCAAAAAATAGCATGTGGCACATTTGGATTGTTTACATTACAGCACATGACACCTAGCACAAAATTAATAATTGCAATATGTGGAGCAGTGATATAACTTTTAAGCTGTTCCCTAGCCTCCCCTCTTCGTGAAGAGTAAAATGTGCAGTGACAACACTGGAAACAAACAACACGTGTACAAAGCAAGGAAAGCTGGTTTGATACAAAACCCATACTGAGATGCAAAGAGCACAAACGACCAGCAGTGCTTCTGCACTGTTTAATTCAGAGCACATGCATAAAAAGCACCCTAAAGAGCTTGTAGTGTGTGCCCAACTCAGCAACTGCTTAGCTACAAGAAATTTCGGCCAAGGAGAAGGAGGTTTCATTATTTTTCAATGTATGTGTACAAGTACGGTTTGTTTCCGCCTCCTTGAATTTTGGTTTTGGCATCCTTGAATTTTGGGTCTAATGTTCTGTACAAACCGTTCTGTATGCACGGTTCACTTCAGAGCATATGCATATCGCATAAAACGAATACTTATACGCCTAGCACCACGGCGACACATTGCACGTATACATAACAGTACCCTTCACCTCGTACAGTAAGAACCCCAGCACTCAAACGCTCTGTACGTGTTCGCGGTCACCAAGGCGCATCGCAGCCCCCCAAAACAGCTCACATGAAGCAAGGCACAAACAGCACATTACGAATGGCTGCGATGACGCGACAATAAAGCTAATCGCTACAGGTTATATGGTCACTTAAACACAAACCAGCACTGCACAATGCACATGCACGTATGAGCTTCGCAGCGATGAAGCGCGCACACACAACACCTAGGCACACCATACGCTGAGATGGGCGACCGCACTATTTTCGTTCTGGAGCGTACTGAATGCATGTGTCATGCTTAGAATGCGCGTGCATGTGATTACTGCACAAGCGAAATACGGCCCAACCCACACGAAATCGCCGGTTTCATTGCTTCCGAACTTCGCGTAAACACAACACATTTCCGTCTGTTGCCGTTGACGATCGCACGCACTGAAGAGGTCAGGCAGGGTACACTGAATGCATGTGTCATGCTTAGAATGCGCGTGCATGTGATGGCCTTCGCGTTTGTACTGCTGGTACTGCACAAGCGAAATACGGCCCAACCCACACGAAATCGCCGGTTTCATTGCTTCCGAACTTCGCGTAAACACAACACATTTCCGTCTGTTGCCGTTGACGATCGCACGCACTGAAGAGGTCGGGCAGGGTACAGCGGATTGCTGCGTTCGACGACTATCTCTGCGAGTGCTCGATAACTCTTGCAATGATCCCCAAAAAACCACGAAAAACAAACTGTCACAGCAGCCTAGGCGCCTAGGCCTCGCGCTTCGCTTCGCTTCGAACCAGCGCCATGTTTGTGCGGTCGCCGCATACATGCTGCATGGTGGAAAAAAGTTCACGACCGCCTCTTGTGACGTCAGAGTGGCCATTTTAAGCGGACCGCGCGAGGGCGGTGCGGCTTGCGGCGATGTGCGGCTCGAGCGTGTACAGGCCCTTAAGGGCTGCAGAAGTAGGCGTCTCTTTCCTCCTCTACAATCACCATATATGTAGAGTAAACGTACCTTCTTCCGACGCGCGAAAGGCTGTGGGGGAGGGGGGGGAGGGGCAGGGAAGGGAGGTGACGTTTAGCTGTGGCACCAAGTGCCTATTTATATCAGAGGCTCCGGCAACAGTCACCAACGCCGCACGCATTTTGAGCGAACGCGGGCAAAACGCCGACGGCGTCGACAACAGTTCTGCGTGTTGCCGGTGCTGCTGCAAGTCCAAGTTTATACAGCTGATAAAGCTGCTATCATTACTCCGTATAGCTCTCTTCAAATTTGCTATCGCAATTGATGCTTCGCCTTTCAGGTGAAACTGCGACAACTTTTTTCGGACAACGCCTGCTTAATAAAACAAGGCTTTCGAGCTCTTATGAAATATATAGTCATGCATGCAGCTGGCTCTAGGATGCTGTTTGACAGCGAGTCCTGGAGGCTCAGTATGGCGCAGTTTTTGTAGCAGCGCCATTTGCGCGTTTGGTGTGCTATAACCCAGTTAAGCGGTTAAACCTCACGTGCCGTGTTTCAGATGCGAAACGCGGTTACCGGGCCGTTGAGTGCGAGGCTGTTCGAGGCACTTTCGTTAGAAGCTCCAGCACTTATATCAACAACGCGCGATGAATCTAGAAATATGTGATAGTTGGCTTCAAGTATTGTGAAACACAATTTTACATGGCCAATTTTAGGGACGACGAAGCCAGTTTGGCAAGCTCTTCTTGAAGCAAATTTCTATGCCAAAGAGCACTGAGGCGCTTTTGATTTATGGTCTGTTTAATTCTGTTCTCAGCACCACCTATACGTACGTGAGCGTTCTCGCACTCTCATCGCAAGATATGTTGCAGAAAACAATGACAAGCTATGCTTTGTGTCTGACGACCTACCAAGATACGCAGGGATCTTTGGCAACTACTTTCTTGCCTTGCGTGACATTACCAGGCCTTTCACCGGCCATATATAGTCGACGGTAAATAAACATACAAGTTAGTAATCAGCTAATTGCAGGAACAATAAGTGCCACGGAACAGTGAAACAGGTATCAACTTTAATTTGCCGGAACTTTTTATTGGCACCTTGCAATGGACAAAGGGCACCGTGGCGCATCCTTTGTTAAACTTGTGTCGCTCACGTCGGATGCTAGAAATGCGAAGAAAATGACATTCTAAGCGTTTAGGCGACAAAAACAGGCACGCACACTTCATTCATTATTTGAGTGTTAAACAGCGATGTTTGCCCAGCCTTCGATTGGGATTGCTCACGGTTCTGATCATCGCAAGCATGTTCTGTTATGCGCAGCATGTACCACTTCTAAATTATCAGATCTGGGGGCGATCTTGCGTCGTGATAAATCGTCCGAGGTGTCACGGTGAATGTGCGTCGCGTCGGTCCCATTTTGTTTCCACCGCCCGGTAGGTTGTAAATTCTGGTGCTGCCCTTCAATCAATGTTTGTCTCACTGTCATCGTTGTGCTGCCGCTGTCATAATCACGCTGTCGTACAGTTTACCAAACATGTCGACAATATTTATGCCAGCATCATCCAGTTGACTAAGGTAGCACGTTTGGCTTGTGCATCCTGACGCAGGGCTAAAGTGCAACACAGAACGGACACGCACATGGCGCTAAGTTGCAACAACGAGCGTAGTTTTCGGATCAGAGTATTCATATATGCCTTCTTGAATGCGTAGAGAACACATGCTCTGAGCATCCCGACGACGCGATATCGCAAAATACATGGCACCTATCCGGTGATTACCATCCGTGGCAGTTGCGAAAACCTTAACTATTTTTGTTGATAATAAGACGGGTGGTTTGCTGATACATGCGTCACCTTATATGGCTATGTGTTTTACTTTAATAATTAGACCGGTAAACTCGTTCAAGCTCTTTCCTAGAATCGTAGTATTCTTAAATGAGGGCACGTAGGCACATTTTTTTTTTTTTTTTTTTTGCAGTGAATTGCAAGAAAATCGTCTGGTTGTTAATGTTTATATTTGCTGTTGGGTTCCCGTAGCTTAACGTTAAAGCATCTGCAAGGCTGGCGGAGGCAGCTAGCTTCGTGTGACATTGAGACTCGGTAAATGACACCTGTCTCACACTCGGTATACCATTCTCAGTGTTTTCTTTTAGATCTTATTTCTTTTGTGTGCCCCGGCTTGGTTTTATTGAAAAGACTGCTGAATGTGTTTGGTGCTGAGAATTGGAGCACGCTGATGTGTCTTCTTTTGACTGAATCTACTAAAGTAGTCCTTCCAGTACTATATAGTGACATGGTCTGAATATCTAAAATAAGAAGGATGTTTTGCTTGTTGCATTATTCTTGTGTTGACCTGATGTAGACGCGTAATTTGTTTAGGGCATTAGTCAAGCATTACTTTACCATGCCCCTTTAGACCAAATTAAAGTGCGATGAACAAAATGAGAGCAATGGTTTGTTAGCACGAGGATGACAAAACCAGCATATGTTATGGTCATATAAAACAAACAAATCTAAAACCTTCACGGCACCGTCATTTGGGCATTTAGAAATGATCTCCAGTGGACTGACACTGTCGAACGACACGTAGGATGATGGCACATTCCTGCTCGAACATATTTGTATGTATCATAAAGAAAAATAAAGAAATTGGGGAGACAGAAACACAATTGAAAACGTTTGAGCCTTCAAACTGCTTGACTAGCATTTGTCTACCATGGCTAGAAACAAATTGTTTAGGACCGGAGCTAAGCAGGACCCAATGCGAATGCCATTTTCCTGCAGTATGAAAATCCTATTCATGTTACAAAGAGAGACTACAGCCGAAAGCCAAGGAGTTCTGAAACCATTGCACAGAAATTCCTGCGGTGTTTCTAAATTGAGTGGCACCAAAATCATCTATGCTGGTTTCCATACCAGTCATTAGTAGGCGTATTATTGCAAAATGTACTCCTGTAGCTGACGCTGTCGCTTGAGCTAGCTTATAGTTCTATTTAAAATTATATTGTGGAGTGACAAATGCGTAAGTAGAATAATTACTTTCACAAGAACATGCAGTCTGTATATTTCATTGCAGTTTGTATTTCTTTCTGTGCCTGAATTAATGTGAACTTTTGTGACATCACTTCGTGTTTTCTGTATTTAATTTATCTATTTGAGCGGACTTTACGTTTTAGTAGTTTTTATTTGACGTGCTTTCTTAGTTGTCTTTTGTGTGATTCACGTGGGATGACTTTGGTGTTGCAATGTGTTTAATGTGATTTCTTTTGTGAACCGCTTTAGTGCACTTACTTCGCGTGATTCCGGAATTTTTTTTCTTCTTGTTACCTTTATTTATTACGTGCCGACTTGTTATTTTATAGGCCGCATGTTTGTTTTGTGTTCTGAAAGAAGTTGCCGCTTAAAGACACGAACCTCTCCTAAACAATATATAAATAGTTCTTTAGTATGAGCACTACCTTTAATTCTCTTCATCTAAAGACTTCTGCGGACACGAGCGCATGAAAATAGCGTTTCTTGATAGAATTTTACAGTTCAGCAAAATGACTTACTTATGGCATATTGCTTTCGCAAGCACGCGCATACACAGGCGTGCACGCAAACATGCTCCTGACTAAAATAAAAAGCCGCATAGCTATTTATCTTCACCTGACATTTCCGTTCTCCTTTGCGAGAACTCGCAGCTGTCGCATTTACTGCCACGTGTACTATTTCCTGCGCAAACCATTTGAGACGAGCCGCCATCACCTATCTGTACGTAACTCATCACCTTTTTTTTTGCTGCAGCTTTCATAATCCCTCTAGCGAGTTTCACAAAGTTCTATTTTGCCTATCATGCGTGAGACGAACACAAGTATAATGGACTCATAATTGCGCACATAGCCGCCGTGGTAAGTAAAGGTCGCAGCCTGAAGTGGTGGCTTTGACGTTGTAACCAGCTATCATGACAGGCTGACATCCGACGGTTAGTACTTCTCAATGCGCTTACCCCGATTTCGATGATTGCTTTTGGAGCCAACGGCACCGTCATATAGAGAACTTTCATCAATGTCTTTGCTCACGGATCACTTCTGCAAGTTTCCAACAAAAAACGACGTTATTCTGAGCTCGAATAAGTGCGCCTGCCTTGTGTGGTTCAAGTGAAGGAAACACGACTGCGACAATTCATCTGAGAACGCTGGTGTAAACCAATGTACATGCCCTTCTTCGCAGGAACCGTCAACGCAGCTGCCATCTCGATACGAAAAGGAGCCAAACTGTTTGCGTGAGCTGCAAAACTACCAGGCAGACATGACCGGAGTCGTGGAGTACGCGGTCTTTGGTGCCCTCATGGCGCTCAATTTTGGGCTCGGACTATACTTTTCGCTTCGGCGCAAGGCTCGAGACGCAGACACAACGGCCGAAGTGTTTCTGGGAAGCAGAGCACTACGTTCATTTCCGCTGGCGGCGTCATTAGTGGCAAGTTCAATTTCCTCCGTCAGCCTAGTGGGCTTCACGGGTCACTTTTACGCTTACGGGTTTCACCTCATGTGGAACGGCCTCAATACCGTCGCCATGGCACCTGTGGTCGCATTCCTGTTCCTTCCGGTGTTCTACGGGCTGCGCGTCACATCCGTGTTTGAGGTGAGAACATTCGTAGCGTCGTTGAATTGAGTGGCTGTATTTGTAAGAGAGCCTATTGTTTCGAGTGAACTCTTGTGATGGCAAGGAAATTACTCTGTTGCCGATGCGCGGTGTGAAAAAGTCGTGTACCAGTGCCTGCGCTCTATTCACGTAGGTTCAGTAGGGTAGAAACTTGGGCCAGTTGGTGTAGCCTAGCTGAAATTCTGGGGGACCAGCGCACAGAAAATGACGCAGTGTGTGCCATTCTCTTATGGTCCTCCAGAACTTCAACTAAGTGTACGCTCTTTTTCTGTTCAGAAATTGTCATTCCTTTCACTTAATGCTAGACTCTTAAGTATATTCTGAAGTATATCATCTTATGGTAGGTCAAGCATACGTTTTATTTTATGTCTAGTATATTTATACTATACAGCAGGCATAATCATATGCTTATACTATACTAACCTGGTGATCTATAATATGTGTACTTCATATCAGTAGCCTATTTTCTGTTCAACTCAGTCAAACAGGTAGTGGATACGTGCTCTCATTGGTCCTTCTTCAACACCTAGCGGCGTGCATGGGCCTCAGAGGCGCCCGGGACAGTGATCATGAGTGGTACAGGAGTAATACAGGAGCGTACTGGCATTCCTTCGGAAACTCCGACGGAAAGCTCATGCTCCAAAGTACCAAATTTATTGCTGTGTTGTACAGGCACAAAATTGCGTTCTGCGCAACCACCGGCGGCGCATCCATCCAAGTGTTTTTGCCATCGTTTCGTAATGCTTATGATCGGCGGAGAGGTCAACGCGCGGCGAGCATGGCCGTCCTATCCTGTGGTTGCCACAGTGTTGGTGCCAAGGGACCACTGCTTCACGCTTCCCTCTTTCATATAGAGTCATCATCGCTATGAACTGATCAAAATTTGCAGTCATAGACTTCATATGTTCGTATTTTTTTAAAGCTTAATAAAGCTATCGTTTTGCATTTTTCCCTCTCTTATACACAAGAAATTGCGTCTTAGGTCTCAGCTGACTTGGTGGAAATTATTATATAGAGAGAGGTGGATGGAATGAGAAGTTTTACGTGCCAATTATGTGCTTTGTTTATTTCGCACATTGATGCACGTTTGACTGCTCCAAATTTACAGAAGGCATGCGGCTACAATAACGCGGTAACTTTTTCCTTGAGGATGTTCTGAATGGTCTGTAAAAAAATTACCACCGACAAAATGCAGCCCGCTGAACCTTTTCCATTTGGAGGGGGGGGGGGGGGATACCCAACTAAAGGAATAGGACATGTTTACGTTGGCCCCAAAATGTATCTACTCGACCGCATTGTCGACATTCGACACAAGCAAGTCCCTGAATATTTTGGGTCCCGTTACCGCTAGTCGTTCTGGCAACCTTTTCGCGATGCCTGTGCTTTTAACTGGTATATAACTCAGGACGGGAAGAAAAGAGGAATGTCCGCATTCCTCCCAAAGACACACGGACATAGCGAAATCACTGTTCACGTGGATAGTGGTTATGCTTAAAACCAAAGTCACTTAAAACACTCCAGATATGCATGTTTTGAAAGTTTGTCTTCATCTGCACATCTGCCCTGCTGTTTGCGCTTCAATATCGTAACAACAAAGCAGTTAATACTTACATTCTGCAGCAACTTCAACTGATTATTTAGGGCTGCTTTAGTCCTCGCTGTAGTTATCATAATTGGTATTTGGTCGTAGGCTTAGAGATGAGTTGTAGTTGAAAACGAAAAAAAAAAACATTTCTCCTTGCCGAAAACACCGTTCGCATTTTCAGACTTGTAATTTAGATATGTACTCTTCTTTCAGTATATTCGACTGCGGTTTAATTCAGCCATTGCCTTGGTCGCATGTGGAATCTACCTTTTCTTCTCGGTAAGATAATGACTCGGAATTATTTGAATGCATATCCTACTGTGACAACCTTGATTGAGTTGTCAAACACATCTACTGAAATAACATAACATCTACACAGTAGACGTTATGTCGAACACAATCTATATGGGCCGCACAAAATATGTTTAATTTTTGACAATGTAAGGGGCCAGTAATATTCAAAAAGATATCTTATGAGAACCCGGACAGTACCCTTCCATTACACCAAGCAACACTCATCCAAAACTTTCTCTACCAGTACTTGAGAAAATCCAAAACTGCCTTGTTTATTGCCACAAGATTTACCCGCATCATTCACGAAATTAGGTGAATGTGCAAGGCGGCTCTCTCTGTGGGGAGAAAGAACCAGAGAAATCTAGAGGTAGATAATTCATAAAGTCGGGTGCGTTAGTTTAGAAATGTCTTCGATGTTTGTTATTTTCGTTGAAAAAAAAAACTCATAGGAGGCGATGAAGGCCTGGTTTAAAATAGCCGTGGTCACTCACCACACAACACAAGGCCAACACCGTAAGGTATATTTGTTCTTTATGAGCCGCGACCTCACATGACTGAACAGCAGTTCAAACTAGGTATTCGCTTGAAAGCTAACGCAGCTGGATTATGAATCTTGTAAAAAAAAGAATGGAAAGTTTATTACTTTTCTTATCACGAGTAGCGATGTGAAGCATTCAATGTGACTTCACCGACAGGCACGGTTCAAAGACCACTCTTTTAGAATAAAAGACGAGGTCCAACAAAAGTGAGCAGTACGATCAATAAACATCTTGCACAGTATCCAAGGCTTCAGTTATTCCAGAGCAGTACCCTCCTCCAATTTAATCTACGCCAAACAACCTAACATTGCGATGAGAGCACTGCGAGATGTCACTGTCCAGGCTCACAATATATAAACATATAAATAAGCCGTGACAGGTCGTAATCTACGGGCGCGGTGGTCGGCCACGCTACTCAGCTCAGAACTCCTAGACCAACTTTGGGCCGTCCAGCGAGCCATGGATGCCGTGCGGGAGCAACAGCTCCCAGTGGCCATCTAGGCGGCCCCAGGCCCGGGCCTCCCAATCGCCGGATTTCAAATAAAGTTATGTCACTCACTCAGGTCGTACATAAGTGGCACCCGCCGTGGTGGCGTAGTGGCTTTCGCTGCTAAACACAAGGGCGCAGAATCAAATCCCAAGCCGCGGCGGCCACATTTTCATGGCGGCGACATGCAAGAGTTGGTGGTCCGTGCATTTGGTGCCCCCTAAAGGACATAAGGTGGTCAAAATTAACCCGGAGTTGCCCACTACGGGCATGCATCAAAAGCATATCGTAAGGAAGATAACGAATGTCGGCGCAGAGTCAGCAGCATCGGCAGCATCAAGCGCGCAGCAGAGGCTCGAGCTAGGAGACTGTGCTCGGTGCATCCTACAACCGGTTGTCGCTACTAAGCTCAATAAATCTCCTTTATAAGTGGTGGAGTTGATGGGTAAAGTTCCACTCTACCATCCTGGAACTCCGTTCTCGGAAGGTACCCTCTCCCATGCTGGACGCCGACCAGCAAACTCTTCCATCACCACCCGTCTCTTGCGCAGGCACCGTTCGCCAGCGGGAGAATATCACCTTCAGCGGAACCGACGACAACGACGTTGAAGAGTGGCTGTCGTCCTACGTCCGGGTGAGCGTTCACAACAAATGGAATGACTCGGACAAGCTGGCTTACGTATTATTATAGCTCGCGGGCGTGGCCAGTCTCTGGTTCCGAAATCATGAGAGGCATATCCGAACGTGGTCGGCGTTCAATACGTCGATTACAGAAGTATTTGACCGACCCGCCGTCAGGAAACTCCGAGCCGAGCAGCGTTTGCGTACACGCGCACAGGACACGGGTGAGACGTTCACCAGCTATATAGAAGACGTCCTCGATTTGTGCAGGCGCGTGAACGCTGCCACGACGGAAGCGGAAAAGATCAAGCACGTCATGAAGGGAATCGATGATAACGCGTTCCAGATGCTTCTTGCCAAGGACCCGCGCACTGTTGGCGACGTTATCAGCTTGTGCCAGAGCTATGGTGAATTACGCAAGCTGCGAGCTCTGACAAGGCAAAATCCCACTGCAAATGCGACAGTCACCCTGCAGCCTGACCACCGGCCCTGAAGAAGCCTCCCTGATAACCCAAATCAAGGCCTTCGTCCACGTAGAAGTCGCACGGCAGCTATCTCTGGTGTCCATCACTCAGAAGCCTTCCAGCACTTTGCCGTCTCCTCTTCGTAACGTGATTCATGAAGAGGTCGCGGAGGCGCTGCCGGTCGTTCACCAGCAGGTTGCCACGGATACACCGGTCACTTATGCTACAGTTGCTGCAATGGATGGTCGCATGGACGATTGCTGCAATGAACCGATGGGACGGCCTTCTTCATGCCCTCTCATCACATTGTTACCCAAAAAGCACTTCCTTTGCCCTTTGCAGCTTCTTGACCTCGCCGCTGGTGTCAGCACGATGCCCATTTACAATCATCTTTCATCGCCGCTATCACTTATCAAGACAATGAGCTAGACCTGCTAAGCCACATAGCACATTACAGTGCAGATGGCCTGTCGACACTTGCTGTTTTTATGGATATTTCCAAGGCTTACGACTACGTGTCTCCAACGGCCATCATCAGCCAGTTACAAGTTATAGGTGTCACGGGTCATCTCTTGCACTTCATACATACGTTTCTCAATGATCGCCGTATCAGAGTCCGTCTTGGTAACACTTTGAGCGATGAAATAGGTATATTTAGCGGCGTGCCACAGGGGAGTGTTTTATCTCCCTTATTGTTTAACATCGCCATGGCTAGCCTCCCAAGAGTACTAAACCATCGAACACCAGTGAAGATATCGATATATGCCGATGATATCTGCATATGGGTCTCCGGCTACCAGCATCGGCGCCTCGCACGAATAGCCCAGGGAGCAGTAAATGCCATTCAGGGACACTTGGCAACGCTTGGACTATCACTCTCAGCAGAGAAATCATCATTCATACTATTTCCTGGAGTTAAAAGAAAATCTACACGCTTGAAGCTGAATATGGACGGATACTACATTCGACAAGTCACCAACGTCCGATTTCTTGGCGTTACCTTGGACCACAGGCTAATCTGGCGCCGCGCTGTTGACCACGTTGTGGCGTCATCGTCACAGAGGCTACATGTGCTCAAGCGAGTCGCTGGCATACGCTGGGGCAACCACCCGGCGTCGATGCTACGGCTACATACAGCGTTGGTTACCAATCGGCTCCTGTACCAGCTACCCCTGATGTCACCCTCAGATAGCCAATACGAGCGCTTAGAAGCCATCCACAGAAAAGGTATTCGACTTTGCCTTGGAGTCCCTCAGCCAGCGTCAAACAAGAAAGTGCTCTACGAAGCTGAGTCACGCCCTCTGCGACTTCAGGCTTCCCAGAGTCTCATGATCCAGTTACTAAGATTGAGTGAGTCTACGCCGGGCAAAACCCTGTTAAGACGTATAAGTAACAGGCCACGGTCGCATTTTTATGCAGCACTGAACACACTTCGCCTCTTAGGATTGCGCTGCTCGAGACAGAGGGAAAAGATAGAACCGCCCTGGGCATTCGAGGACATCACATGCGACTTAAGTATACCACGATTGCAGTCAAAGAGCTGCATTCCATCTGCAGAAGCCAAGTCATTAGTCCTACAACATTTGCACACGACTTACCCGAACCACCTACAAGTATACACAGATGGCTCTGTCAAAGTAGACGAAGACCGCTGTGCAGCTGCATTTTGTATTCCCTCTCTGAAATATACATGGTCTGGCCGTCTGGACTGTATGGCCTCGTCGACAGTTGTGGAAGGCGTAGCAATAGCGTCTGCTCTGCGCAAACTAAAGACTCTGCCTTCGCAGAAGTTTGTTGTCCTTACAGACTCAGCGGCCGCGTTGGAACAACTATACCGCGGTCTGCCATCCACCAAGTTCCCACGCAAATCACTAGCCCTTGTGAAAGAACTCAAGAACAAAGGCTTCACGGTAAAGTTTAAGTGGATTCCCTCCCACAATGGTATTACTGGCAACGAAAAAGCTGATGCGCTTGCATACGCAGTGCTCTATCATCCTCCCAAAATCAAATCTCCAAAGAGTAATCAAGTGAAAAAATCGGACATTTGAAATCACTTTGGGTCGCTTTGGGTTCCACCACATATGCCCTGCGTAACCAAGAGATTTCATCGAGAGGAAGCATCAGTTTTCTATCGAATCAGGACAGGATCTGCTAGTACATCGGCCTGGTTATTTAAGACGGGACGAATCAATTCTCCGAACTGTACGGCATGTGACGAGACAGGAGATATTGAACACTTTCTCTAGTCATGCCAGCAATTCCAAGTTGAAAGGGACGCTCTCCTGGAGAATCTACAAAAAAAGGACCTTCCGCATGCGTGCCTGCAACACCTTGTATTTCCCGAGGGATCAGTTATAGCCCGCACAGAAACTTCAAGTCTTCTTATGGAATTCTTAAGATAGACTGGTTTGATGGACATATGGTGAAACCATTCAGCGATATTGTAAGAGACGCTCAGGCGGAGCAATTGCCGGCCTTGATCGCCAGGCTAAACCCGCCTGTTGCTACAATTCACCACCACCACCACTATCACCGCTCCGCCGCGAATGCCTTGGTTACGTCGAGTCCGTTGATTCAACACGAATTGTCTCCGTCCTCGACGAAGTGCCTTCTACTGCTGTCCTTGAACTGAGTACCCTCTCCGTACACGACTCAACATGGACAAATTTGTTCGGCCGATTCATCGCCGAAGATCTGACACATTCGCAGCGATCTTAACTTTTCACAATCCTTCAGCACTTCCGCTGTTCATTCGACGTCGCGCAAACATCTCTTGGCCGTGCATCGACAGTCGAGAATCACATCGACACTGGCTCTCACTCACCGCTGCGACAAAGACCATATCCCGTGTAGGCTACGGAACGTCGCGTCATGGCACAGCAGGTCGATGACATGCTCCGTCGAGGCGTCATTCAACCTTCACAGAGACCAAGGGCCTCTCTCGAGGTATACTCGTGGCAAATAAAGATGGTTCCATCCGCTTCTGAGTTGATTTTCCACGGTTGAACAAGATCCCGCTGAAGGACGTCAACCCACTACCACGCATCGATGACGCTCTGGACTGTTTGCAGGTAGCCGAGTTCTTTTCTTCGCTGGATTTGGGGTCAGGCTATTGGCAGGTTCTGATGGCAGAGGCCGATCGCCCGAAAACTTCCTTTGTTACACCAGACGTCTTGTATGAATTCACCATCACGCCTTTCGGACTTTGCAACACACCTGCTACGTTCGAAAGAATGATGGATAATGTTCTGCGTGGCCTCAAATATAAAATGTGTCTTTGTTATTTTCACGACAATGTGGTGTTTGCCCTGATTTCGCAATGCACCTGCTCCGCCTCCAGCACGTACTCACTTGCTTGACCAACGCCGGGTTGCAACTTAACCTGAAGAAATGGCGATTTGCTGTTCGTCAGCTCACAATTTGAGGCCATGTCGTGTCAAAGGAGGGTATTCGCCCAGATCCCGAGAAGCTACGTGCTGTTACTGCGTTTCCAAAACCTGCCACTATCAAAGAGCTACGCAGTTTCAATGGCCTCTGTTCTTACATCTGAGCGAATCGTTCGAAACTTTGCATCCATTATATCGCCTCTCACGCAGATCCTTGGTGGCACTAGTCTCCAGAGTGTGACGACAGCTTCACAACCTTGAGCTTGTATTCTCACGACGCCAACCATTCTTCGCCATTTTGACCCTGAAGCTCCAACCGAAATCCATACCGACGCAAGCGGTGTAGGCCATACAGCGTCAACCTGGCCACACAGGATACGTCGTCGCTTACGCGAGTCATACGTTAACCAAGGCGGAGAGCAATTACAGCGTAACAGAAAAGGAGTGTTTGGCTATTGTGCGGGCGCTTGGCAAGTTTCACCCAGATTTATTATACGGCCGATCCTTTGACGTAGTGACCGACCACCACGCATTATGTTGGCTGTCGACGCTAAAAGACCCATCTGGCCGCCTTTCCAGCTGGGCATTGCGAATTCAAGAATATGACATCCGCGTGGTTTACCGTTCCGGGCGAAAGCACTCCGACGCTGACGTGCTATCCCGATCACCGCTTCCCCCGGAGGCCTGTCACGACTCATCCTGCGAGTGCACATTGTCATCTCTGGACTTTGACACTATTACTGCTGCACAACGTAATGATCCCTGGACTGCATCTCTGTTCGACCTTCTTTCCGATACGTCAAAAGTTCCAGCGTCGCGAACGCTTCGGCGCCAAGTTCCTCATTTTGCTATTTGAGACCAGCTACTGTATCGACGCAACTATGTCCCAGAGGGAAGCACATGGTTACTGATCATTCTGAGAACCTTGCGAACAGAGATCTTCCCTTCGTTCCACGTCGATCCTCAGTGTGGCCACGCGGGAGTAATCAAGACCTGCGAAAGACTTATACGCCGCTATTACTGGCGGGGAATGTACAATTTCGTTCGAAACTTCGTCCACTCTTGTTATGAGTGCCAACGCCGCAAAGCGCCACCGCACAACTCCGCCGGTGAACTACAGCCTTTACAATGCCCATCCCGACCCTTTGATCGCGTGGGCATAGATCTCTACGGGCCCCTTCCGTTGACTCATAACGGTAAGAGGTGGATAATCGTTGCAGTTGACCGCTTAACACGTTAACCGTTAGAACGCAGGCGAAAGCTTGCGCAGGCAAAGAACGCGCGGAAAGATACATTTCATCAATAATACTCTAATGCTTTCGCAGTCCCACACGTAAGCAGCTTTAATTGTCTCTGGCAATTTTTAACTACTTAACTGTCTTGATATATAGAGCCTTGATGTATAAACAGAGTGAATACAAAAAGTGACTTCCTGCTTCCCTTTGGCGAGTAGGAAATATAATATAACCGCGCCTGATATTGGCTTATCTGAAAATTTATGCCTTAGTTCGGCCATTATGCACGCCAGTTACGTTAAAAACATGTATTGCGCGATGGTAAGCTGCAAAAACTATAAAACCTGACTTCCGATGGCAGCCCAGCAGTTCCGCAAAATCATATATGAAAATTAGTTTGAGCGGATTTTTTGTTCAAAACATTGAAATGTAGTCTTTTTTTTTTTTTTCATGTGCAAGTGCATGCAATGTGCAATTATACCATGCATGTCAACCAACTAGCCCGACTTGGAGCTCTACTTCAATGTGCAAGTGACGCGTAAAAAGTGCTTATTGGGGATTCATTCCTATAAGTTGCCGCAGCTTAAAAGGAGTATTCATGAACGATTAAGTATATTTTACGTTTTACGTTACCAGCAGCTTTTTTTTTTTTTCAGGAGCCGTAAATGGTTTCCAGGAGTCGTTTTCTAGGCTTACAAATCAAATAGTTTCGGTGTACTCTTTTAATTTTCCCTTCACAATATACCGGAAGCACCTCGGCTTTGATGATGTCATGACCTTTTTCTGTTTCTGCAAATACAAGAATTCATTTTGGTATTATTACCTGGGACCAGAAATCTTGACTTGAGAACTGATGTCAGATACCTGGTTTTCAGCTAAGTACAGGTGCACTAACCATCTTCGCAGCCAGCTTGACGACTCTCACAAGTAAGTTGCCGTATTGCTGAAATAAGAGGTACAAAGACATGTTTCTATAAGGAGAAACAATTTGGTTTACGATAAGGTGGCATACTCTGATGGCCACTAGTTTTTCTTGGCATTAGATAGGCTGGATCGATGATGTGTTATTGAGCTTTAATATTGTGGTCTCCTTTTTTTAACTGCATCAATTAGTACACGTGGGACTGGTATGGGCAGCAACTGAGAACGAATGAAGGAGGACACTCAAGTTCAGAATGAGCGCTCTGTTTTCTGAGATGTGTAATGTCATCAACAATGTGAGCATTATCCACTTGAACGATGTAATAATCATCTCGTTAGAAGCGTTTAGAAATAGGTAGAGTTTATTATTCGGGATAAGCAAAATATGCAGTAACAGCTAAGAAACGCTGGTGTATGCATTTTCTTTATCTTTCTGTCTCCCTTTACCCCTTCCTCAGTGTAGGGTAGCAAACGGAATATCTACCTTCCGGTGAACCTCCCTGCCTTTCGCATCTCATTTATCTCTCTCTTTAGACCAGTTTGTGACTTGCCACATGGAAATGGCCAGTTCAGTCGAGCTATACCGCGAAAAAAAAGGACGTAAGTGCATGAGGGCAGGTATATGAATGATAGGCTCACACAAGGTCATTACGTGTCATGGGCACACCAGCAATTTTGCAATTGCAACGTTGTGTTGGAAGCCCACAACGTCATAAGGGAAGTCATTCATAAACTTACACAAATTTATTACCACGTTCTCATGGGAGTCTCGCATTTGTAATGTAATGATTACAGAGACAGCGTTTGGGGTGTGCAGCTCGCTGTTATGTCGAATGCTGCTACTGGAAGGGATTTAGTGGTGGGAATAGAGCAGAAGTTATAATATTTTCGAGAATAGTGGGAGAAACGTCCACTCGAGCCTCGGAGAATGAGGAATGTTCCTGGTGGATTGGTGGGAGGGGAAATACGGGTACGAGCCAGGGACAAGAAAGAAAAAAAGAAAGAAAGAAAGTAAGAAAGAAAAGAAGAAAGAAAGAATTAGTTGGATGAAATTTTGGCGACTGAAAAGCATTGCCTTTGCCAAAATGCAGAGTAAAATACGTATCCGTTGGAGTGGAAACAATGGCTCATAGCGAAATTTACGAGCGTTAGAAGGCACACAAACGCCGGATATTTATAAGACAGACTAAAGCTGGAAAATGTTTAAAGTTTACACACGAAGATGCTGTCACGGTGTTCATTCATTTATTTATATGATTTGAAGTTAAGTACCACTGCATGCAGCTCATAGGTAGGTGTGTTTCCTCAAGGAAATAAATATATATTGTGAAGGCCATTTAAAAAAAATCATCAGCCCCTCCGCCTGTCGAGGAAATGGGGGCAAGCGAAGCTTGTCGTGTGTTTTTTCGGTGTTCCTTGCAACGAATTGCATTGACGAGTACCACGTTGAGCTCGAACTAGAACCGCTCACACGCAAGGCAGCTGGCTTTGAAGTTCCGGTCGAAAAACTTGTGTTGAAACCTTGCCGTCGCACCGGGGAAGTTGGCGCTAGCGTTGCCGAGGCGTGCACCACCGTTGTCGTGTTCCTGGAGGGCAAGACGACGCTGGCGTTTCGCCTCGGCTTCAGAAGCCCTCACGCTAGAATCGGCACGTCGACGAAGAGCCTTTTGCCCGAGCGAGTTCACGGCACCGTTGCTTAAATGCAGCCTGCTCCTTGGCGGAACGCACCACGTAGGGCCTTCCCATCCGGACGCCGAAACTGATCTGAGGCGAGGGAAGCCCGGCGGAGTGCGTGCACCAACCCCATTTTCTTCCCTTTCTCTCCTCGCGACACAGCAAACGACCATGATTGGTCACGCGCGTCTCGTGATCCTGCGCCGGCGCAGCTTTCCCCACACTTGCTCTTTCTTTCTTTCTTTCTTTCTTTCTTTCTTGTCCCTGGCTCATACCCGCATATCCAATGCGGGTATGCATCACACGTGAGTTTTAACAGCGGAACTGTTAAAGCCGACCATTATTGCGTGCAGAGCGAACAGAAAATGTAGGCCGATCCTAGCGGTAGTGCAGAAAGGGTCCAAACGCAATCGCACATACCCCTGTGAACTAGAGAAGATGTTTGAGCTCGACGATGGTCCGTCGAGTGTACGGTGCAAAACCTCCGCCTGGCGATGACGTCACCATGCGTCGCCTAGCAACGCTTCACCCCAGCTGCGCCGGCCGCGCCGAACCTCGCCACAGCAGCGTGAGCCATGACGTCATCGCGCGAGCCGCATCGCTTCGCCTTAGCTTTGCCGATCCATGACGCCACCGCGCCGTGCGGAGTATCCCGAGTATCGCACCGCCGAAGCGGCGGCGAAACGTCGGCGATTTGCAGATGATCCGGGGTTACGAGCCCGCGAAACCGAGCAAAAGCGTTTGAGCCTCCAGAAGCGTCCCGATATTTCAATGATCGAGTGTTCGTTGCTCCTTGGACTGTCGATGATTCCATGGTGATCTTGCACAAAACGTGGCGAAGTCTCGAAGCACAGCCTCGCTAAAACTTGCCTGAATCGAAATAAAGCTAGGTGGGGTCTCCAGCTTCGCTGTTAGCCCAGTCTTCGCGCCACTAGTGTGAAGCTGCCCCTAATTTCTGCGTGACTACAACGCCGCAGAAACTTGTAATCCAATACAAGCTTCGCTTGAAAAAACAAAAGAATGTGAACAAGCTCTAAAGAATGTGACTGCGCATCTAAAGCAGTTAAAAAACTTCTAGTGTAAGAATAATGAAACCATCATGTATCGAATAAATGCTCCATAGCGTGATGTTAAGCTCGCAGAGAATGTAGAGCGTATCATAGGGTGGATCGAGACGCCGCAAATGAGACAATTTCACACGGCCGACCTCAATATACAAATTATGACAAAGACGTGTATGTTAAAATATGAATATGGGAGAGCTGATTCAGCGGTTAGAATGACAAAAAAAATGCTAAGACAAGCACATATATGAGGTGTGGAAATTTAGGCCAGTAATAATATTGTATATTATTTTCTTCGTGAGTTTTGGCTATAGCCAGAATGTTTTCTGAAGTACGAGCATATCTGCATTGGAGGAAGGGTGAGAACCGTTGCTAGCTATATCTACAAATAATTTTCGAGAACATTGATTCTATCCAGCAGCATTGACTATTTTTAGTGGTGCTTTTCTACTAGGAAAGTTTGTCCTTATATTTCCTCTCATATTTGAGGTAGTGGCTTGCACACGTGGAGTGAAAGGTGAAGCAGAAGCAAGATGTGGCACGCTTTGGACGAATGGCAACGTTTTTCATAGAAGAAAATGCACGTTTCAAAATTTTATCAGTAAGTAGTCTACAAGATAGGGCACACCACCCATGGCAAATTAATTCAGATAATCCTGTAGTCGCACCACAGGTTTGACGACAATGTTATCTAAATTACCTTTTATGCACATATGTGGACTGAACGCTTAACAAGGAATCATAAGTTGAAAAAACACATATATTAAGAAACTTGTGGCACAATTTACTGGTCCCTTTCGAGCACTGTGGTGGCGCCGTTTCACTGGCCTGGCCTGAGCATTCTTTAAAACATTCGCCTTGTTCACTGCGAAGGTCACGCTCCAGTTTAGGCCACTGCGAGCTGCTCTCATGTGTGTTCTGGAAGCCCGAACGACGTCCGACAGTGTTCTAAACACGGGGCTGCTGCAACTTGCGTCAACTTTGGCTCTTTAATTGACAGAAGGTTTAGGCTTGCGAGCTTTCTTCATCTATAATAATGTCTTTTTCCCGAGAACGAGCGCTTGCGTTATTTCCGCTACCGGCCTCCTATTGCTCTAGCAAGCAACCGAAGGTTCGGCCTGTGTAGGAGCTGCTGCACTGCTGAGCTGCTATACGACAGAATCTGGCGGTTTGTGTGCATAGGCAAGAAAAGGCGGAGGCCACCCCAGAGCTCACCACCGGCCGATATCGGTGATAAAAGCGGCGATAAAAGCGTCTCAACGGGTGTGCCCCAGCTGCGTTTAATCGCGAGAAGTGTCAAAACATATTGAAATAAAAGAAAATATCGTAATATAAACAGTATAAGACCGGAATAGACACTGTTTAGTATGGATTGCGGTTTGACGTTACGGGCTCTATAGGCAAACCACGTAACCTTATCTCAGTTCCCTTCCACTTCTGCAATGGGTAGGCAGCGTGCGGTGAGGACTGCGGAACAACAGCGCGCCTACGATGGACACCGTCGTGAACAGAAGTGGGAATGTGCGCGGCGACGGCGGGCGGCCCGTAATACGGACGAAGATCGTGCCGCAGACGCCAAGCGTATGCATCTTTGGTTGAATCACCCCTGCAGACTCCACTCCCGCCGTAATTGTGGGCGATTTCAACATAGGACGTGTCTCGGCCAGACGGAAAGTGGTTCGTGGTGTTCCTCATGGAAACGGACGCCATTTAATCTCACACAAACATCAGTATGCCCACGACGCGTCATCAGTCGTGTATTGACCTCACGTACAGGCTCTGCTGGTAATCCACCTTCACAGAGTGCAATGGCTCTCAATTTTTTTTTTACTTTAAGTCCACAGTCTAGCTGACACCAAACAATGGGTATGTTACAAAATATATGTCGCAACATGGGTAAATATCTACTTTCAAGGATTTCATGCAACTATGTTTGCAGTAGCAGCTAGAAACATGCAGGCATTGGCGTATGTAGTCACGAAAAAATACAAGGTGCGGAGTTGCGTATATATAGAACGCAAAAAAAAAAACGTATATGAACTGCTACATGCCGTGACACCCGGTGGAATACACCGCAACTGCAATGCAAAGTTTGCACGTATCGACACTACGTGGCACGCATCTGGCAAGTGGCCCGATACGATGCAACTGCTATATGGTGTGCCACCTGGTGCTATATTATGCAACTGCAATGCAATGTGTACACGTATCGACGTTACACGGCGAGCATCTCACATCGCATGACTCCTTGCGCACAACGACGCGTGTATAGGGCATTTTTCCGCAGCAGCTACCAAACGCTGGCGTGGTACACTGGTAGAGTAGCTGACCCCGGTGCAGACGACCCGGGCTCGTTCCCGGCGGGAAATCGGTTTCCTTTTTTTCTCTCATTCCTTACGATACCTGCGATGGACACCGCTGGTGGTGGCGGACAACATCGGCCACTAAACGGCTATCGGACTGAGCCTATAACAGCTTGCGCTGTAAACGCATGAGCATGTAAACTGCCGACCATGTTTCCCCCGTAGGTAATACTATCCCTCGATAAATATGAACGTGCAGCCTTAACAGGAGAACCGAAAATGCAGGAAAGGCACCAATATTGCGAAGAGTTTGCAGCAATAACTTTTATATCTGTAGCACTACTAGTTCGCAGCAACAAGAAGCTTCCCAGCCAGCTCATTTCTGATGCTAACTCTTTGTTGTTGAAGAGCTTTACGCATATCGGTAATTCAAAATGTAAAACAAGGAAACTTTCCATGCAAGACACTCCCATCAGTTTTTATATTACTTAGGTTAGGCTAATGTTTGAAATTTCTCGCACTTAAAGACAAAGGAGTAAATTCCTAATGACACATTTTTTTTCAGAAGGATAATAAGCATTTTTCGATACTGCTTGCCAAGGTTTACCTGTACGCGAACAGTATCTTCTTGATTTTCACTGCAAATGTTGCTCAAGGTGGCGAGCTTCAGGAATGAAGAAGATGTTGCTCATTGTATTTATGTCGTTCGCATGTTCTTGACTTGTATGATGCCATGTAAAAGCCACTGGAATGAGTAAAACAGTGCGGGACTAACCTCCGCGGTGATGATATGGGTCGCGGGATAGCAATATTCTGCTCCAGAAACTAAACGGCAGTGAAAACAATGAAAGCATGTGAGATGTGCCGCTACAAGAAAGTTGCAAGGGGAAGCAGCGGCAGGAATAATCATGCCATCCATCTTTGCCGCTAGTGGGGTAACCATCTTGATATATTATCTTCAAAAATACCTGGAAAATCAATGATTAACACTATACTCGAAGGTTTTGGACAATTTGAACGCCGCAGTTGTGAAGGAGCGTCCCTGAAAGGGTAGAGAACGCGACCATTTTCCTCGAAGGCTCTGCCACAGAATGGTAGCGATTCCTGCCTCCTGCTTCAAAGTATAACCGCATCCACCTTATTTACTTGAGATCGTGCCGTGAGACTACCGTCTGTTCTCAACATTGAAGAAAAGTCTGAAAACAGTGGATTCTCCAAAGGATTATGCAGCCAAGTCACCATGCGATTATGGACACTTTATTCGGTGCTGATTTGGCTAATATTTACGGCCTCCATTAGATAAGGCACGTCATTGATAGTTGGATGTTCGGAATAGTATGAAATATACTTGGCTGAGAAGGCAAGCTCTTTCTTGTTTTTAGTAAAGGAAATCACGACATCACAGCAATTCCTTCTTCTTTAGCATCAAAACACATTTTTCAACCTTCTCTTTGAATATACTAGAACACGCGTGATTAGCAACCGTTTTGGAAAAGCTAGATTAAGAAACAAATACCCTTGTTACAGCTAGTTCAGAGCATATATAAGGACTACAAGTCACCAAAAGCTCTTTGCGCAATACTATCAATATTGTCGCCGTGCAGGTTACCTGTCTTTTCAGAAATAATTGCGGTATGCCCCTCCCCCCACTCATTCGCGAAATAGTAGAATTCTGGCTCAACCTTAGTATTTCTTTCTTAAAAGGGGTGGAGCAAGGCTAACACAAGCGCTCAAATATGCGCACTTTAACTGGTATGGTTTTCGATCCTTCAGCAACAATCTCAATTGTGACAGCGATAGCAGTTCATTATCAATGACATTCCTATTGCTCTGCACGCTTTGCTTTGCAGTTTTCGGAACACCTCTTCTGTGGTGTAATATAGCAATTGGACTGGGTGGAACACTTTACACTGCACTTGTGAGTATTCTAAAAGAGTTACTAGTATTCGGTGGCTCTTTAAAAGTTACATTCTGTTGAATGTAACTGCCTCCTTTCCCAGGTTTGGTGGGGCTGCCAGGCTTGTCTTGGGTCGGTCGCTATCTCGGCGGATGTATCTCTGCATATATATGCAACGGTTATTTGGAAGTACCAGTGATGAGACTTATATAACCCTTGTATGCTGACAAGGAAAGTTCCCCTCTACTGTGCTTAACAAAAAAAAAATGTGGTTGATCCCTCTTATATAGGAATCGGTATAGAACACGAAAGTGAAACGTGTCTTCACAGAAGTAGTATAATGTTTATTGCACATTGATATATAATGTCTATTGGTGTTTTGTGGCTAAAGCGCCCTTAGGCGTTGATGCACCCACGCTGACGCCTGGTGGCACGTCTCCTCCATCACGACTACCAACGTCGATGACCATGAGCAACCGTCGTGCATATGGAAGCTGCACTACGCTGCACACGCTAGCACAACGCGAAAGACGAAGCACGTAACTGACACACTAATACAACGCGCAAGACAAAGCACGTAACTGAATCGTCACCGAGTCAAATCAGCGCGTACAGCGCGTCGTAATTGCAGCCTCCGCGATCAACTTCAGAAACATTTTCAGAGCTAATTGCGGAGGCCACGCTCCGCTGTGCTGAGTACGGTGAACGCCACCTAGGTGGCGTTGGTAGTGCTTCTTGATGCCAGCGTCCCTTCGAATGCTGGCATCGAGGCGTCGTAGTGCTGAGACCACCGAAGCGTTCACTGTCGGTGCGCGTTAGTGTCATAATGCAGTACTTCTCTTTTATTGCGATAGCAATTATATGGACACTCAAAAGCAGATTTCTGCCGTCGGCGTCGCCGTCGCCGTCGCCGTGAGGTTCCGTATGACGTCAATGGAGATGAAATCGTGGCCGCGCGCCGCCGAACGCTGTATGTGCGAGTGAAAGGGCGCGAGGGACGCGCTCTTTCACGGGGAGTGAACGCACGGCGGAGAACAAACGCGCGTTCTGCGCCGTGCTTCCTTAAGGGCTGCAGAAGTAGGCGTCTCTTTCCTCCTTTACAATCACCATATATGTAGAGCAAACGCGCCTTCTTCCGATGCGCGAGAGGCCGTGGGGGAGGGGGGGAAGGGGGAGGGAAGGGAGGCGACGTTTAGCTGCGGCACCAAGTGCCTATTTATATTAGAGGCTCCGGCAACAGTCACCAACGCCGCACGCATTTTGAGCGAACGCGGGCAAAACGCCGACGGCGTCGACAACAGTTCTGCGCGTTGCCGGTGCTGCTGCATGTCCAAGTTTATACAGCTGATAAAGCTAACATCATTACTCCGTATAGTTCTCTACAAATTTGCTATCGCAATTGATGCTTCACCTTTCAGGTGAAACTGCGACAACTTTTTTTTCTGCTCGTAGGCGGCGGCACCGCCCCGAGCAAGAGCGCGGGTACACGGAGGAGTGTTAGATATATAAGGCGCGTCTGTGTAGGTCTCTGCAAATGCGTTTGTGGCACAATGGGTTAAACGCTCGGCGATCTATCGTCGCGGACCGAGAGGTCGTGGGTTCGATTTCCAAATTTTGCTTGTTTGCGGAACTTTTTCTTCTGGTTTCTTTCTTTGTATTATGTTCGTGTACATTGTAAGCTGACGTATTTCCGTGACGGAAATACGTCAGTGAAGTCTTGGTGGACCCCGGCATAAAACACTTTCGTGTTAATATAAAGAAGTGAAAAGCGCTTGCTATCATCGTCCAATCGGAGATACAGGAGAGAGAGAAGCGGCGTTTATCAAAGGATGGCGGTACTTTTCTTATATATAGGGATTTTAGGGGTACCGCGGCTGCAGGTGGTTGCTGCGGGGAGTGGAGTGCGCGCAGAGTGTTGCTGAGGCAGGTGTTGGCGCCAGCCTCAATTCTGGCAAATGTAACGTGCTTTCCGGGCACGGCTTTTGCGGACGCATTTTGCCCCGCGCTCGCCTCGGGCTCGTGCAACTTTCGTTCGATGTCTCGAGTTTGCTCGGTGGCGTGGTTAGCAGCATTCGCCCGCCATTGCCGCTTGCGATTCTTCGAAATTAAATTGCTTCAAAAAATGTGTCCGTTACGCAAGACAATTATAGGTTCGTACCCCCTTAAGCAATTACGACGACAGAACACAAGTGACATTCTACTCTAGAATGACGAGTGGAAACGCAGCCAGCTGTGGAAGAAGACGACGACGATGAACGCTGGCATGAGCGCGTACGTGGAAAGCACGAGCACGAGCCCAAACCGAGGGACGCCAAAAAAAAGTTGCAGTGGAACCCTAAGCATGTTCCTATGATATGATAACGCTAAAGCTTTTGGCTAAGTTTGTACGGAGAGGTGTTACAAACAGGTGTTGCTGAGTTGTGTTATAAAGAATGAGGCAATGCGAGAGGCCGAATTGTGTTTCTTTAGGTGATATGGTGCAAGGTGATGTAGACACCACTTTACATGTCCTCTTCTATTTCGTCGTCGACGCAGTATATCGAAGTAGTACGACTACCAATTGGCGTTGTGGGTGGTGTGATTTGATATATCCCGGTTTTGTCATCCTCTTGTCTTTCCAGTCAAGGCGTACATGTGTCGGGGTACATCGACACTATCATGGCCTTGTGATCCAAGCATAGAGTTAATATACTAACTCTAGAGGACAAGCTGCCCATAGGGCCCATGCACTGAAATCGGTCACCGCAAGAACGCCGCCTTTATGATACGCTCATTTTGCCAGCTCCTGAAACGCTTTGCTAGACTTGGCGCTAGTAATCAGTTTTAATCTGGCAACCTATAACTTGTAGTGTGTGTGCCGCCGTGTGCGCGTGGGTGTGGGAGGTGTTGGACGTGTAGCTGGCATTTACGCAACCCAAGGATGACCCTGTTAAAATTTCCGGCGGTGTGTGGTTTTCAATGGTCACGCACTAGCGAAAATACCGTATAGCTGTTAAAGCTTCCCTGTTTGCTGTCGCAAGTGTCACTTGCCGAGCAATAGGTAAAAAAAAATGCTGCACTGTGATGCTTTTCGAACGATTGCGGTGAATCAGGAAAGCTGTCTACTCGCGTAATGTTCACAAGAAGTCGTTTACTTACGTTTACTTACGAAAGAACGTTTACTTACGTGTGAAGGGAAATGCCAGAGCCATTTGGAGCTTTAGTCTTGCACAAAAGGCACGAAGGTGCCATCGCGTCAACCGATATCGTCGCGCGATCACATGTCAGAGCTAAACTATACCAAACGAAACTACAGAACACCCATAAACTACCACGCATCCGAAAACACCCACACAAATTTCCGAAACCGAAACTCGCGTTATTGAATGGATGAGTACATCGGGAATTGCATAAATTACGTTAGCAAGCGCTTCCTGTAAGCTTAATATCCACACATCGCCTTCATAAAGCCATCAGGTATTCGTTTTTATGACACAACTTAAGGGTTTTCATCTCTCAAAAGTAATTGCGCTGGCCACATTGGCGCGTTACAAGATGGCGCCGACAAAATGGCGGCGCCCTAGCGGCTCCTTCTTTTTCGGCCCAGCTTTGCCTCTAGAGTCAGTTATATTAACTCTATGGATCCGAACCCGCCGTGGTTGCTCAGTGGCTATGGTGTTGGGCTGCTGAGCACGAGGTCGCGGGATCGAATCCCGGCCACGGCGGCCGCATTTCGATGGGGGCGAAATGCGAAAACACCCGTGTACTTAGATTTAGGTGCACGTTAAAGAACCCCAGGTGGTCCAAATTTCCGGAGTCCCCCACTACGGCGTGCCTCATAATCAGAACTGGTTTTGGCACGTAAAACCCCACAATTTAATTTTTCTATGGATCCGAGTATAGGTGGAGACGTCGCCGCGCTTACGCAGCGCGCCGACTATTCCTATGCGCTGTCGTTCTCCCCTACATCAGCGGGAATCCTCCTCTCCTACGCTGCGGCTGCAGGTGGTTGCTGCGGCTAGGGTGACCTAGAATTGGAGAGTGCCCGGAACGGGCTTCCAAAAGTGAAGCCAAACGACCGCAACGCCGCTTGGGGCGCTGCGATCGGTAGCACACGGCCCACCGTGGCTCAGAGGTAGAATGTCTGCTTCCCACGCAAAAAACCGGGGTTCGAATCTCGGCAGGAGACAGTGTTTTTCCGTTCTTTTTCCTACTTCATGCGGTGATATTTCATTCTTTATACTGCTGCTTAACACTTGTTCCGTTGCTATGCAATTCAATAAAAAGTCAAGCAGAACCTGAAGGAATAATAAGAAATTAACAATGTTTTGCAGTGAATGGATGGATGGATGGACCACCGCCCTTTAAATCGGGCGGTGGCATACGCCACCTAGCCATGACTATTAGCATATTTTGTACTTTGTGGTGGGTGAAATTTCACCCCTGGCCTTGATTTTAGCCACCAATCAGATAACCTCCGTTTGGTTATTTCTACCCGCTTAAAGTCTATTTTGCCTTCACTGTCCCTAAACCCTCACGCTTTGAAAAAATCAGCCCCGTTACTTTGCACTGTAGGGTTAAGGCCTTTACAGAAAAGTATGAGGTGTTCAGCCGTTTCCTCTTCTTCTCCACACGCACAGCACAACGTGTCTATACCTTGGTACTTGACTCGGTACATCTTAGTCCGCAATACTCCCGTCCTGGCTTCAAACAACAAAGAGCTTCCCCTAGAATTATCATATATATTTTCTTTGGCCATTTCTTGCTTGAAAGTTCTGTTTGTTCCCAGTGCTGATTTCGTCTGCATCCCTGTTTTCCACAGACCCCTCTCTGTTTCTTTAACCTTTTTCTTAACTGCTGTTTCCTGATTTGCACCCCTCCTGCAGTCCAAATATTTGGTTGACAATTTTCTGGTCAGCTTCCTCCATTTTGTGTCAACATTCCTCATGTACAAATAACTGAAAACTCTCCTTAGCCACCGCTTTTCCGCCATTTCTCTCAATCGCTCCTCACATTCTATCTTGCTGCTGGCTTCCCGGCCCTCGAATGACGTCCATCCCATATCACCCTGTACCCCCTGATTTGGTGTATTTCCGTGTGCTCCCAGAGCCAGTCTACCTACCCCTCGTTGCTTAACTTCCAAGCTTGCTCGAACCTCTGATCTCATGCACAGGACCGCATTGCCGAAAGTCAAACTAGGGACCATCACCCCTTTCCAAATCCCGCTCACCACTTCGTACCTATTGTAATTCCACATTGCCCTATTTTTCATCACAGCTGCATTTCTGCTACCTTTAGCCGTTACATATTTTTCATGTTCCGTTAGGTACTCAGCCCATTGTTTATCCACACTCCAAGATATTTGTACTTATCCACCACCTCCAGCGTAACCTCCTGTATCCTATGCTCGCTGCCCTGATTATCATTAAAAATCATGACTGCCGATTTTTCTTCACTAAACTTCAAACCTAAGCTATCTCCCTCTTTACCACAGGTGTCCATTAATCTCTGCAAGTCTTCCTTGCTGTCAGCCATAAGTACAATGTCATCCGCGTACGTACATCTGTCCTGGTAATGACTGTTTAATCCATTCTCCTTGCTTGAAAAAGGAAAGGTTGAAGCCAAGTCCGCTCCTCTCTAATTTTTTCTCTAATCCTTGTAAATACAGCATGAACAACAGAGGTGACCGAGGGCAGCCCTGCGTAAGCCCCTGCTGTATCTCTATAGGCCCAGATACCTTGTTTTCCCATTTTATAAGCACCTTGTTACTTTTATAGATATCTTTTAAAAAATTACTTACTCCATCTTCCACATCTAGAGTGCCCAGTATGTCCCACAAATCCTTTTGGATTACACTGTCATAGGCTCCCTTGATATCCAGAAATGCGAGCCATAGTGGCCTGTGTTCCTTTTCTGCTATTTCAATACACTGTGTCAATGAGAACAGATTATCTTTTAACCTTCTTTGTTTCCGGAACCCATTTTGTAGTTCCCCCAGCACCTCCTCGCTCTCCACCCATGCCTGCAGTCTGTCCTTTATAATCTGCATCACCACCCTGTAAACCACTGACGTCACTGTTATGGGACGGTAGCTGTTCATGTCGGCTTTGTCCCCCTTTCTCTTATATATCAGGCTCATCCTGCTCAGTCTCCACCCGTCGGGGGCTTTACCGTCCATTATAATTTTGCTCACTGCCTCTCTTAATGCTTTCTTAGATTTTGGACCCAATGTCTTTATCAACATAATTGGGATGCCATCAGGACCTGTCGATGTGCTACTAGGAACCCTCTTCTCTGCCCTTTCCCACTCGCTTTGTGCAAGTGGAGCCACTGCACTAACTAGTCTATCCTCACCTGATTGAGCACATGCTATGTTTTGTTCTTTAAACTTTTCTGTCATTATTGTTCTTATATGTTCCATTGCCTCATCTCCCTCTAGCCGAACACCTTCAGCTGTAACTATAAACCTCTGCTCTAGGCTAGTCTTATTACTCAAGGAGTTGAGATGTTTCCAAAATTTCTTCGCTGCTTTTCTATCCTTTTAAAAAAGGATAGAAAAAAGTAGTGGCCCTAATATACTGCCTTGTGGGACACCACAATAAACAGGTTTTATTTATGAGTGCGTTTTATGTATGTCAACCGTTTGTTTCCTTTTAGACAAGTAAGCTTTTATTAGTTTTGGAGCCTGTCCTCTGATTTCGTAGTACAATAGTTTCTCTAGAAGTAATTCATGGTTTACAAGATCAAATGCTTTTGTGAAGTCGACGAATATTCCAATCACAAAAGCTCTGTTTTCAAATTGTGACAAAATATACTGTTTTTGTTCTAAAAGCGCCAGTTCAGTAGATTTGTTTTTTGGGAATCCGAATCGACATGGTGTTAGCAAATTGAATTTATCTATAAATTTAGTAAATCTGGAGTGCAAAATTTTCTCTAGTGCTTTTGAGAAGACAGGTAGTACGGACACAGGTCTATAATTGCCGAAATCATTTCTATCTCCCTTTTTAAAGAAAACAGTTACTTATGCAATCTGCATTTGTTCTGGAAATACCGATGTACTAAACAAAGGTTAAAAATATGTGTGATAGTTGGAGCTATAATATCTGCAACATATTGTATAGGCTTTATCGTCTAGATATGTGGAGTATTATTCTGTTCGAGCTGATCGCAGTTTCTTTGTTAACTTACTTCGAAACTGTTTAAATAAATGCAGATCTGCCGCGCGTGTCATTATAAACCTTCTGTATAGCTTATTTGTATACTTAATTTTGTTCCGCAACTCAGGGGTGATCCACGGTTTGCGAGTTTTTCGACATCGTTTACATGTTTTAGAGGGAAAGTAGGAGTGGTATAGCTCTTTGAAGATATCAATAAACTTATTATAGGCTTCATTAGCATTATTAGGGCAAGCAATGTGCGTCAAATCAACTTGTTTAACAGCATCCCGAAAATCATCAAGAGTAACATTGGCTATACGTTGGTATGGTTGTTTTAGTTGTTTTAGTTTTGGTTGTTCACCTTTTGGTTGTTTTAGTGTTTGGGTTACCGTCTCCATGCACAAGAACACTAATAGATGGTCGCTGATAGGGCATGATAAGGCACCTGTCTTGATTTTAGGATGGGAGAAATTAGTAATGAACAAATATAAAGTAGACTGACTTTCAATTGTTATTCTAGTAGGTATTTCGAGCACATTCATAAAACCATTCGAAGCCAATACCATCTTAAATACTCTAGTACAATGATTATCACTACTCACATCGATATTGAAATCACCTCCAGCAATAACCGTGTAACCACTGTCCGCTACATAACAAAAAAATTGTCATAGAATTTTAAAAAAGGAAGCTGCATTTCCGCTTGGTGGGCGGTAACAGACAGAGTAAATAAATTTACCCAAACGCAACGACATTATCTCATAATCCTGTGTAATTGTACTGAATGGGCTCAGAATTTCACCATTTTCATTCGCATCCAGCAGTAGTGCTACTCTCCCGCCCCGACCAGCAGGTCTGTTAAGGTAGTATGTTCTGTAGTTTGTCATTTTATAGACATTATCTGCGCTAGTGCTCCATGTTTCACTCAACATTATGACGGAGAACTTAAATTGAAATGCACTAAAAAATTCTTCTAGTAATTCTGCTTTATTTTTCATTGATCGTGCATTGATATGTACCGCTTTAATGGATGCGGATGAAAAAGACGAAGCAATGCGGTTTAGGTCAGTTGGAAGGTGATACGGGCACTTTATCATTTTTTTTCTTTACTTACCATACTGTGCTTACGCAGTACTTATTTAAGATGGTCCAGGTCGTTTGCTCCTTTGATATGAATGACATTCATTCCTTCATCTTTGCGGATGAGGATTTTCCCATTCGTATGCCGGACAAAACGATAACCGCTATCTTTTGCCCTTTCTTTCGCAGTTCGAAGCAAGTCTCTGTTATATCAAGTCATATTTTCCTGGGTGATGTGCGGTTCCCCATTTTTCGCTTTGTTCTTAGCTTTCAGCCATGAGTCTCTTGTTGTCTGTCTGGTGAAACAAGTGATTATTCCCGGCGTCCTATCTTGTCGAGCAGGCAATATGTGTATTGTTTGAATGTCTTCTGCCGTTAAGAGCGGGACTTCTTGTTTCGGGGCAATTGCGTTTAATAAGGAAAGTAGATATTCGTTGGGTGCAACCGCAATGCCGTGTATCTCCAAGTTAAGTTTCTTGCTTCGGCACTCAATGCCATTAACATCTTGTAGCTGTGTTTGCACTACTTGGGTCATGTCGTCCTTTGCTTCTAGTTCCGCTACTTTCTTCTTCAGTGCCTTGATCTCAGTGTGCTGGCGGGAAACATGTCTTTCAAATTCATCAAACTTCTTAGACATATGTAGTGACAAGATGTGATGGTGTAATTGGTTATTTGAACTATTAAAGAATCAGAAATATATATGATCCGGTGCTTTTCATTTATTCAGTGACCACAGGTACCATGGCCTTATTTATGGTCGCTACGGTACACTGCCAAAGGGTGTACGGCAAATGTTGGCACGTTCTTCCGAAACACGTCATCAACACCGCGCGCGTTCGGTGCGAACGCGGGCAAAATGCCGCCGCCGTCGACAACAGTTCTGCACGTTGCTGGCGCTGCTCCCCTCCCTCCCATCCCCCACGGCCTTTCGCGCGACGGAAGAAGTCGTGTTTGCGCTCCGCCGTGCATTCACTCTCCGCCGTGCGTTCGCTCCCCTTGAAAGTTCGGTCCGGATCCCGTGAGCTGCTTCTCCGTTATGTACTTTGTCAGTGTCCCCGTGCAAGCGCGCGTACCTCGCCCTAGCGCACTTTTACTCGCGCATAAGTCGCGTTTGCTATCCGCCGTGCGGTCGCTCCCAGTGAAAGCGCGCGTCCCTCGCCCTCGTGCGCTTTCACGCGTACATAAGTCGCGTTTGCTCTCCGCCGTGCGCTTGCTCTCCACGGGCGTGTTCGCACGCCCGTGGTCTGCGAAGAAGTTTTGCACGCTACGAGAGTGAGAGAGAGAGAGACGCATTCATGGAGTGGGTCTGGTGGAACGCGTTGTCGGCATTGCAACGCGGTGAAACGTAGTGTCGGCATTGGAACGCGGTGTCGGTGTTGTAAGCTGCGCTATGCAACGTGCAGTGACAGCCGTAAATCCGAGACGCGCGTAAAGAGATTGTCATCATCAAGATGAAAAGTTCGCGCGCACTTCCGGAACATGCTGGGTTACGGTCGCCCAGCTTCGCTTTTTAAAGCGTTGCCCAGGCGAGTGCTATGTTAAGTGTTTTTTTAGGGGCGAAGCACCTGAGGGCCGAGCCTTGTCCCCCCCACCCCTCGTAGTCGTCATCGTCCGTAGCTCTGGTTTGCATGGAGTCCGCTAGGGGCGCTGCGGTGCACAAGGGCGTTCGTTCCCGACGCGCGCTCTCTTTCTCACTTCAGCCATGGATGATAACGGTCGGTGCACAAGTGCGTTCGTTCCCGACGCGCGCTCTCTTTTTCGCTTCAGACATGGATGATAACGGTCGCTTCTGATAACGGCGCGCCCGCTATGGATGAAAAGGCGAGAGTGGCGGCTCAACTGCAAGCGGAGTCCAGGGCTCGCAAAACTACTGCAGCACGACGACGCCGACATGCGGACCCGGAGCTGAGGGCTCTCAAAGCTGCAGCAGTACGGTATAACGCCGGCAAGCGGACTCGGAGCTGAGAGCTCGCGAATCGCGAGCTTGAACCGAGCATCGGCGCCACCAACCTCAAGTAGAGAACCCTTCCGGCGTTTTGCCGCCGCTTCCCGCGCTCTCGCCGCCTCTGGGTCCGCTTGCCGGCGTCGGGAGATTCACGGTTACCTGAATGATCCCCCGGTGCATCTCCCACTCATCATCATTCACTTCGTGGTTATGCGGTATTTTTTTCGTTGTCCCAGCCATAAAATTTTTCCAGCGAAGCTGTTAAGGGCTCACTCTTCGATGGTCGCTTCCTGCAATAGAAAAAAAGCTCTCATTGCCTGTATGCTGTACGTGCGAGTGAAAGCGCGCGAGGGCGAGAGACGCGCGCTTTCACGGGGAGTGAACGCACGGAGGAGCGCAAACGCGACTTCCCAGTGGAAGGGGAGCGGTGGGCGAGGAGGGCATCGAGGCACCCTAGTACAGTGACCCTAGACCAATGCTACTAGATTATCTCTGGCAAAGTAATCTAGTAATGGTGTCCTAGACTGTGCGTGTGCGTGCCCGCTCTCCCACTGCGGCGCATATGCGCAGCCCTGCCGGCCTCTGCCGCCGACTCTCTCTTGGCTCTCGCCCGCCTCTCCCCGACAACGGCCTTTAGCCGTTCCTTCACGTAGCCAGCGTTTTGACAGCGGTTGTGTGCGGTCACACAAACAACGCGCGCAACTGTTGTCGATGGCGGCGGCGTTTTGCCCACGTGCGCGCCGAACGCGCGCGGCGTTGGTGATGTGTTTATGAAGAACGTGCCAATCTTTGCCGTACACCCTATGGCGGTGTACCATAGCGACCATAAGGCCATGGTCCCTGTGGTCACGAAATAAATGAAAACCACCGGATCATATATATTTCTCATTATTTAATAGTTCAAATAACCAATTATTCCATCACATCCTAATAGTCATAATTGGAAATACATAATTCCCACCATAGCCACCATAGCTTCGTTGGTCTTCCATCTCCACTCCAGTGGAAGGGATGACAGTACTTATTAAACTTATTTTTCCAGCATAGAACTATGTCAAAAATATTTCAACGTGTGTAGATGACAGAAAAGTTCCGTTGGTATGCCATAAATGTAGTAAATAGGCTTACGCGTGATTTCTGAAATTGCATTCAAAACGTGCGTCTAGTATTTGAAACAAGATTGATAACAACAGCAAATTTGCGCACCATTTCATGTGTAACGTCAACGTCTTTGAGACGCTTGACTAATTAACGTTTTGAGGAAACACGGGCCACGATCGAGGTAAGTGAATACGAACAGCTGTGAAAAGCTTCCACCACGGCCATGAACTGGCTTTCCGGCATTCTCATCGCCTGTCAAGAGACGGCAATTAAATGAGCAGGCGCCTTAGCAGTCTCTCGATATTCCTGCCGAACGGAGAGATCATGTACGTGGAGGACTGATAAATCTTTTGCCTAATATAAGTTCTTCTTAATTTCTTTCTTTTTCTGATTAAATTTGCACGCAGGACATTGTGCAAGATATGTCCTGAATTATATTTTCGTTCTTTTTCTGAAGTGCTCCTTAGTTTCAAATCAATGCTGCCTGCATCTTCTTTCACTGTTTGTTGTATTTTAGCGTTGATCATTATTTTTTCGACGGCCCATTAGCAGTTGCGACATTGTGCTTTAGATGAACCGGCTGACATTTATTATCTGCAAACTGAGCAGATATACAATGTAATCGTGATCATTTCACATCTTTATGTATTATAATATCCAAAAGTTTATTAACTGCAAGTTTTTGCATACTCGTATTAACTACACCACATTTGTTCAATGCCTACATTTATTACCCCAAATCTCCTATGAAAAACAAGGGTGGACTCAGGGGCGTTGTCTGGACAGACTGCATGCAGCTAATCTTCATTCTTCTGGGACCGACAACTGTCATTGCTAATGTCATCGCTGGCTCAAAAAGTTCTATTGGCGCTCAACAAGCGCTGCATGAGCTCGACGTGCGCAGATACATAGCCAAGTAAGTGCCACTGAAATTTTGTATATTCTAGAGCGTGGTATGCTTTGACTATAATTTACTGAAGCCACCATTGTTTGGTCAGTGGGAATACTTCCCCTATAACATATTTTTAGGAGACGTGCTTCACTTTGTTAAAGATGCAAGCGAGCTCCCTTAACGGGAGCTCGCTTGCATCACTAACAAAGTGATAATGCTTGATGAGCTTATATCGTGTGATATGCGCCAATATATGTCTTCAAATATGCTTCTAAATGATAACCTGTGTAACTTGCACACTTAATTGTGCATGTTTTCAAGCGCATTTATATTAATTTATATCTTCAGTAGATTACCGGAATAAATATCATGTGGTACGTCCCAGTCCAATCACAGTGTCACATCACAGTTTAATCGCATCACAGCCTAATCATTTACCCTGCGGAAAGATTTGGATGTGAGACCAGTTTTAGCTGGCACTGAATAAATCAGTCTAAAATATATTGGTCGCGTACACTATACAGCACAGTGTCACATCTCACACCTTTGAAATTCAGGCTGCGTGGCCAGGCTCAGGAAATGTGCCTGCTTTTTCCCAGCATTTCGCTCCCGTAAGCTTCTGATTCTTCCAGCACATTGCAATGCCATGCTCGTGAATATTTTATCATTCGAAATAAGGCTTTTTGTGTAAGTTTGCATAAGGCGAGTTTGATGCAGCCTTGTTGTGCGAGTGGCATCTTCATAAGCTGGTCAAATGTTCCAAAAGTGCGGTGCTTCACTTTACTTGGTTACTTATTATGTTAAATTTTATATCGGGAGGTATTTTACTAGAGCTCCAATTTACAGGTGTACATGACAACAAAAACTTCATGGGAAGCTAAGGATCAGCGACGAGCGATGGGACGAAAAATGGTGTGAGGAACCTTAAGAGACAGGATGATTGTGGTAGAGTAAGAAACGGCAAAACTATGTAGCAGATATTCCAGTTTGTATTAAGACGTTGGTGCGGTCATTTTCACTGCTGACGTAAGATAAGCCGATTTCTTCAGAACAACTGAGGGTTGCTGACTCTGCGATTAAAGTTTTACCAAGAACATTGTACGCCCAAACAATAAACAAAATTACATTTTTGTAGTGCGTTGCAAGCTCTAATCGGCTAATTGATACTAAAAGATGCATGCGCCTGTCTCGTAAGGTTTATATGTCATCGCTAGGGTGCAAAGTACCTTTCTGCTGATTCAAGCTTCACCTCAGGTGCTCGCTTTCCATTAAATACTGAACAACAAATATATTTGCACAGCAACTAAGATATAGCTCCGGTCGGACCTGTTATGGGTGTCAGGTGATTATTAAAGGCAACGCAAGTGTTTAATATTCTATCTATACATTTCGCGTACTGTCATCAGCGCATTACTGTAGATATTTGGATTGCTATGACATAATACAGGGCGTACAACTCCCAAAGCATGTGACTAACAGGCATAGGGGACCACCCATCTCTGAATGACGCCAGAGGAACGACATCGGGGTTGCAAGCAGCCTCGCCGGCCCGTTCTTCCTGGCATTTCTGTGCTGTGCACTGAATTACATCATCGTTGGTTGGTGGTGTCTTATACATCCTTGCACCGTAACTATGCGGTGTATGGAGTACGGTTCACTGCAGTTCATTTTTACAACCTTCATTGACCTGTCTGAAACCGAAGTAGCAGCAAGGCAGTAAAGCGACAACGAAAAACGCTTGTTACTTGAATTTTATTTTTAAAAGAGAGGATGAGAGAAAGAAAAGGAGACGGAAAGGCAGTTAGGTGAACTAAGTGCTCTTAAAAACTGCTGACACTGGAGCAGTAATAAACATAGGGAAATCAACTGTTGCAGTGCGTAACGGCTCATAACGACGATTCACAAAATTTGAACTGCAAACATAAAACTGCCTTCTGGCGCGCATGTCAATCAATGCACTGCATATCATAAACGTAACAGAACACAGACAACATAAATAACGTGAAACCTAAAAATACAGGGCAATGCGCGTATCTACAGAATCGTAGGTGGTAAACAGGAAGACAAATAAAAAAAGAGCTGAAACCATTTACACTCATAACAGTCAGATATAACGATATAACCTGTATCAAGGCGAGTGAAGGTCACTATAAGGTAACTATTGTTAACATATATTTTACATTTTGGGGGACATAGTTCAATCGTATGTTAGCGAAAATAAATATTGAAAGATAATTACGTACTCCTTTTCTGTTTTCTCTCTCTTTCAGTGTGAAATTTGACATAAGTCACGACGAGAATGTCTGGTCATCTTTGCTGGCGTCCACAACTCTTTCTCTTTACCGAGTCGGCTTAGACCAAGTGACTGTTCAAAGGTGTATGGCTTCCCGTAACCTTAGCGATGCGAGAAGGTAAATATTTACCTTTCTTCATATTATCAGAAATTCCACATAATTCCAATTGTATTCGATTGTAACAACAATCTTTAAGAGCCTTATTAAGAAAGTCATAACTAAGTTCGACAGATATTCTAATCTAGCCGTCACTGCAATTCATTGCACAGGCACAAGCTTTCAAAAATGCGGTGTTTACGGGTTAATTAGTATTATATCATGTTAAGTTGAGCGCAATAAAGGCGTGAAAGACGACATGAAGTGTGATTGCACAGTGCTGGGAAATGATAGTTTGTCGCCCGAGAGTGGCATGTATTATATGTAATTAGAAATGAAGGTAACATTCACTTTTCTTTGCGTGCTCTCTCTCTCTCCGCTATATTGTGCATAACCTAGTGTATTAAATTCAGCACTACCGGGACGTTGGAGGGCTCTAATAATAAGAATCGGTTACATCTGACAGAAAGAGTTGTTTACAGTATAAATAAGTTTTATCGAGAACAGAAATTCTAACAAAGCGATGTAAGTGGTGCGCTTGCAAGCAGGACCTCCGTTTGCATGAAAGACTAAAAATAAATCGGGTGACAGACATCAGGAGCGACTGAGGCCGACAAGATCAACAGCCTTAGAAAACGTGTCAGTCTGCCCGACTAATACACATCGTACGAATAAAGCAAAGGTATTTATTTTCTCATAATTCTCAGCTCCTCGCGCACCTCAAGGCCTTTTTTACTGGTATATATTGATAGATAAAAAACAGCCCAATAACTTTTGATGGCTTTGCCGGATTCCACCAAGCCATTTCGGTAAAAATAATTGCATTGTTATGTGAGTCTTAAGGCTATTATTCTCCCAGCTTAAAACTGATAATGCTGTTGCAATAGAAATATTGACTTTTAAGGGAAAGCAGCAACGCAGAACTTCCGATAAGTGACAAGTCTAACGTGCTAGCTACCTATGAGAGTTTCAGCACTATAAATACTTAAAATTCCAAAAGTTAGCTTTCGAGATATGTTCCAGAAGGAACAACACGCGTATTTCAAAACAGGACACGCAGACGAGCGATCGACTGTCGACAACATAACGTTAATACGTATCATACGCGCACTCACCCGAACACATACAGATGTAGCATCAGTGTCGACTAAGAATACTGTTATGATAAATTATTTCTCGCTGTTACGTTAACTGATTAGTACCAAAGCTGCTTGAATGCAAAATGCACAAGATGCATGTATGAATAAATCTGCATCTTGCTCACAAAATCCTAAAAAGCGTTGTTGTGTGTGGACGTTCTCGTTGTCAATAAAAGAGCATCACAAACATGTCAGGGTCTATAAAACAGTTCCAAAAGCACGATTGTGCTTTCGGTGTTTTCTATAAACGACTAATAGACCAAACTTGTTTCTAACAGAATGCTTTCTGAAAACATAGACAGCACTAGGTCTAATATAGTGCCTAGTTCTTGTTAACCTGCAAGGAAGTACTTATGTTGTAATAATGTGCGATTATCGCCGGAAAGACTCCCCTTTGTTGTATTCTCCACGCAGAACATTGTTCATGGGGTCATTCATGCTTTTCACCGTTTACGTCGTCAACTTATGTCTGGCTTTGGCCTTGGTAGTGTGGTTCTGGGGATGTGACCCGAAGCTCGCCGGTGCAATCAATAGTCATGATCAGGCAAGTGTTTGGTTCAACTGAAAGCTAAGCTACATTGCGAGCAAATCTCTCAATACATTAGAGATTAGGTATTTGTGTTATTTGCTATGCCCCAGTAGCAAATGCTGGTAGCGCATTCTGACAATACATTCTCTTTCATATCCTGCGTGACAAGATGTGATTATTTTGACGAAAGTTCATTCAATGTACTAATGCAACTTGGTAAAACTGTTGGGCATGTCAGAGCTGGTGTCATTCATGCTAAGTTGGAATTTCTTTTGCAATTTGACCAGTTATGGAAAATACCAATGTTTTGTTGCTAGGAACAATCCTCTTATATCGCGGCTGTTGAAATGGCAGCAGGCCTATAGGCCATCATTCGAATGTTTCGTCAGCAGAAGCGCTGGAATCTGAGAATGTGACGACAGAACCGTAGTATAATCTGAGCTATAGTTCGCGGCTTAGGTGGCAGGCGTGAGCCGAAGAGCATGGCGCCGAAGTAAGCGTGGACGTCACCCTTGATGTCGTCGTGCGGCTTATGACTACGTTACGTCAATGGCAAGTCTTCTGCTACGTATATCGGGAGGACATACTATAAAACCTCATACGTGAATCAATATATAACGAATAGTTTCGCAGCTACAGTTATCTGCATTCCGACGGACTAGCGCTTGATGTCTCGGGCGTTGAACTCAAAAAGCAATGGGTCGAACTGCGGCATTCGATAGATGGCTTTAGCATGCCGTGCAGGAGAGCGGTCGTGTTCGCACTTTCGCAACAATGAGGAAGTCGCCATCACTGTCATTTGCCATCAGTCGTCGTGAGCTGTAGTGATCAGGAAAATATATTCCGGAAACCTGCCTCTTGTCCATGGCCTGTTTAAATGTTTAGCTTCAAGTCAATGCGTGCAGACTTTGGACAAGAGGCAGTGCAACTTGCAAAGAATTATATCAAAGCCTTGAAAGGAATCTCCCCACCTTCCCCTCTCTCCCCCTTCTCCTTTCTTACGATGGATCTTTTAAAAGCTGCACACCGCCCCCTCCGAAGAATACGCCCTGAAGAAGAAGCCGAAGTGGCTCCGAAAGGTCGGGCTGATAAATTTCCGTGTTTGGTTGGAGTCACTTGCTCATCTTGCTCATCTTTTACCCGAAACAAACCACGGATTTATCTTGCATCAATTTTCTTTCTGAAGCGCTACGTGCCCGGTATTTCCCGGTCACGAATGGCGTGCGCATTATCAGCGTCACATAGCATTCTCGACAGGAAAGTAGCGAGCGCAGACTTTTCAAGAAGCGAAACGCAAGCAAGACACATGACAATTATTATGTGGGGATATGATAAGCCCCAAAGAGCGTAAGCTTCTTTTAGAGCGCGCAACCAATTTAAATGCCACCCGCCTAATATAGCCACTAGGCCAGTTTGAAATGTACTAAATGATGAAGTGATTACGCAGTTTTGCGATTTCTTTTATGTAGGCAGTGAAAAAAAGTGAGCTCTAGGATACCTGTCAATATGTAGTTGGATATCGAATCAACGATGCTACTATGTACCCACTTCACACGCAGGAAAATATCTGAAAAATTTCGCCTTCAGTGTGCATTGCAATGTGCACGAACACAAGAATTTGCTAATTTAGCCAGCTTGTAGGAGCTCAGTTATCATTCCCATCAAGAATCTAGATGCCACACAGGGCTATTCTTTTTCACTGAAACTTTGGCCGAATTGGGAATTTAAAATGCGTTTGCAGCCTGCCTATTATACTGGGGTTCTGCAGGGCTCACTGTGAAGTCGTTGTGTGGTCTGACATCGTTTCGCCATTGCATCAAGTGCTAAAATTCTTCCCGCAAGGAAATACACCCGCAATCAGGCAAAAAGAGGGTAGGAGGTTCTAGTCGCAATTGCCAGTAAGTTTGGGCGCATGAAGCTCTCGAACAATGAAGAAACCACTCGCGCACATGTTATATGCCTTTATCACTGCACAGCTGATTTGTACACTTGTCACTTGTACAAAACTACTTAAGCTTGAGTAAGTAAAAGAACAGCTGAAATGTTTCGTGCAACCTTTCTTCCGCAGATCCTTCCATATTACGTGAGAGGCTACATCACAAAGCTTTCCGGATTCACTGGAATTTTTGTCGCTGCCGTGGTAAGCGCCGCCACCAGGTAAGGGTGGTGAAACAACATATTTGTGAATAAGTGGAAAAATTGTGCGCAGAAAATTGCAGAAAAAGAGACTCAAAAGCGAACGCGTTGAAATAATTGTAGTTTCTCAAGTTATCCCCTTCGTGCGTCGGTAGAGCTCCGCCCGTTCGTTGCTGAGCTTGTGAGCTACATGATGAAGTGCTGGTACAATGCTCATAGATTCGGCTCATGGTGACAAGAGTTTATTCAATGTCATTTTATTCCCGAAGTTCACCAAAAACATTACATAAATGAGCTACAGTGTTGTTTTTATTTTCATGAATTAGAGACCACCCGAATCTTAAGAGTGATAATCTGTAAACTTGGGGTAGTTGGAAGCACGACAATATTTAATGTTTCCAAGCACTCTTAGGTAAGAAGAGGAAGAGAACCGGACAGAAAGAAGTTAAAACTCAGTGTTTTTACTAGCATACATTACTAGCAGTGTTTAATTGCGATATGAATTATGTGGACACTGTAAGCGTATTTTGCCGTGGTCTTGGACGTCGCGGTGAGGTTCCGTATAAAGTCGAAACACGCTAACATCGTCGTGGCGCGCCGTACGCTGTATGTGCGAGTGAAAGCTTGCGATAGTCAGCCGACGATCGTGGCTCAATCTCTCGCGCGCGAGGGAGAAAGGCGGGGTGGAATCGCGCTACTTCTGTCGCGCGCGAGGCACTGGAGGGGGGGGGGGGGGGGGGGGTTGCACTCAGGCTGGCCACGCGGGCGCCGTATCTTGAAAGCGATCTGCTATGTGTAAGCAAATCATGATCCATTGCACTCTGTGAATGTGGAGGACCAGCGAATCTGTTATACCGCACGACATAGAGCTGCACAATGAATTTTGAATTAAAGGTACGAAAATACTTATTGTCCTGATCGGTGGTCATCGTGACGATAGGTACGCGCACACATTCGCGTATCACCTCTGTTATTAGATCTGTCCGTCACGTAAGACAATGAATGGCTCATACCCCCTTAACAATCGCTCACACCCACGTAATACGTGGCCTCCCCATTACGACGATAGAAGAGAGGTAAAATTCTACGCTGCAATAATGAGCGGCAACGGAGCCAGCTGTGGAAGAAGACGTCGACGACAAACGAGTGAGCAGTGGCACAAGCACGTTCGCGTGGTTGGCACTCCTCAACTTCTCGTCGGAAAAGCACCGCGTCAGCACATCCACCACATTGTGCCGTCGCTCTTCCGACCGTATCTCGTTGATTTCCGAGAAGTCGTTATCAAACGATGGGCGATCACATACTCGGTAGCTTGATCCGAAGTTGCGATCGAGAAAGTCTCTTTGGAACTTTGCGTAGGCGCCGTCGAATCCTGGCACCGTGCCATCGTGGCGTCGACGTCTCTTTGCGACGTTCTCGGCGTCCCGATATGCGTCGTCGGCTCTTGCTCGTCGCTTACGTTCCACATCGCGGGCACGCTCATCTCGGACCACCGTGTTGACACGACGTCGGCGGTCTATCGCCCACCACTGCTCTGGCTGTCGCTCCTCTAGATACGCTTCTCTTCAGGCGTACGGATCCCGCGTGGCCTTCCCGTAGCAACGGTGGGGAGAAATGGTTGCGAAAAAATTCAGTGCCATTCCACTCTGTGAAGGTGGATGACCAGAGAAGCTGTGTATGTGGCGATTGACCGTTGCTACGGTGAAACGTTCCAAGTCTGCGGGATCGGCACCCATGGACGGTTCGCATTTCTTTCCTGCATCGCCGTCCTGGTGGGCAGCACGCTTACACTTGACGTCCGCGGCTGTCGGTGGTCTTCTTCCGTCCCAGCCACGCCCATTTTCTTTTTTGTTCAAGCCATCGTTCTTGGTAGGCACGCTGTTCTTCTACAGACCGTACAACACGCGGCCTACCCCTTTCACAATCAGAGCAGAACTGAGCAAAGGAGCCTATGTAGAGCATGACGTCAGCAGAAAGAAGACACTCAGACTGGTAGGCACTAGTCTGAATACGTGGGATGGCGTATACCCGTATGTTGAGAACGTAGACATGGCCGACTCGGGGTCAAAGTGTAGTATCTGTTCTTATCAGCTTAATATCTGATACGGGTTCACTTGGACCCAAGATATTAAACTTATTTTTGCAAGTTCACTGAGTGCTTGAAGCCTGCTTCACCTCCACCGCGGGTCGGCCCGGTATTGCACTATCTTCGGGAACGGCCCATGGTTTTTGGTCTGCGTACATCGATGTGCTGGACACTAGCTACACAAAGCTTCCCTGTACAATTACCTTTGGTCACCATATCAGGCGTACACTACGTCACGCACTGCGTTATACATTCACATGAGACACATCGTTTTAGACAAAGGTGGCAGCCTGGTGGCCGTTAAACCGGGCATACCGGCGCTATGCGTTTGCTTTTCCCTCTTTCATTTAACTTTTAGGGGAGCGTTTTTCCACGCGGACGACAAGAAATCTCGGATCCTAGCCATCAACAGCTTTGCTGTAAAAGTGCGAGCTCGCGCGGGCCTCATCTTCAAAGTGATCCGCGATGTGGATAAAGTGTAACTGGTGCCAGTACCTTTGTATGCGTTGTGCTTTCGAATTTCGCGTTGAAGCGAGAGACGGCACGAAGGTCAATTCACTCGCTGCAGCTGCCGCGCCTCCTCACTCCAGCGTTCTGACAGCGAATTTCGGCATTCATCCAGCAAGATATGTTCATGTTCACCTGCGCTCGCGTGAGACTGTGCTTCTTAATTTATTTGGTAAGCGAATGTTTGCAAGTTTATATGTCCGATAAAACTACTATCCTAAGTTCGTATAGTTGTCTACTAATTTGCTATCGCAATCTATGCTTCGCCTTTCTGGCGAAACTGCGACATTTTTTACAAGCATAACTACACGTTAGCATAGAAGAAAAATCAAAGCCCTTTATAACGGCGGAGCTGTTTAAGCCAGGCGCAATGTGTCTGCTGAATCAAAAAAAAAAAAACTCGCTGAGCGAGAGCGTTACCTAGCAACCACCTCGCGGAGCGGCGTGTTACTTAAGGAGAGGGAAGGAGAGCATGCGCGCGGCGCGCTATGCTCGGGAGAGAGAAAACGAGAGCGAGAGAGAGAGAGCGAAAGAAATTGTAGCAGCACCAACGAGGCAACGCGCAGAGACGCTGCTGACGCCGTCCGTGTCTTCCCGTTTCCCCGCGTTCGCGCCGAACGCGCGCTGTGTGGGATGGATGGATGGATGCTATGAGCGTCCCCTTTGAAACGGGGTGGTGGGTTGCGCCACCAAGCTCTTGTCCGTGACCTCAGAAGACGCCTCTGGCGGCGGCTCGGCAGGTTTCGACCAGCCACGCCCCGGCAAGCGTGGAGGTGCAGCTTGGCCATGGCGTCGCTGGGAAGCTAAAGCTCGGAGCCGCCGCGACGACGGCAGAACTATCGTTGACTCTGTGGCGAGTACATGTAGCATTGACATAGGACGACCAAAGAAGATCCGGACACCCGAAGAAGAAGCCGCTGATCTTGAAGCGTGTCGTGCGGTCAAGCGAGAATCTGCGCGTTGGCGGTGAGCCGATTCGGAATACCGTGCCTAGCAGCACTTATAATTTCCCTAGCAAAACTTAGCCAAGCCTAGTAAAACCTGGAAGAAAAGCTAGGTCGATCACCAGCTGTGCTGTTTAATCCAGCCTTCCGCCACTAGTGCAAGCGGCCCCCGTTTTCTTTTTCAAAAAAGACTGGTTGAACGCGAAGCTTTCTTCCACGCAAACTGAATCAAAGTCAAAGTCCAAAGCCAACGACCACGCAACGAACCCAAGAAATGCTGAGCGACTCGATGCAATGCATACGTGATTTGATTGTTTGTTTAGGATTGTATTTTTTAAACGTTGAAGCTGCGTGAAAGCCACATTTCGTTAAGTTGCATAGCCTTTATTTAGATCACGTAGCCGTTCATTACACGCACACACTCACACTTTCACGGACGACTCTACACTTGCACAGCACTGTCTTGGGATCGCTATGGTAGACGGTAAGAGGCTCTGCCGTTGCCAATACACGGGATCAGCCTTACGGGCACGATCGCGCTCGCGCTTAGGTTCGCGTGCGCTGCACCTCATGGCCAACCCATAGTGACGGCCGAGAATGCATTGCGCGACGCGCGTATTGCAATGCAGATATATACAGTTCGTCTGGGTAGCGTGGCTGTTGCTGTTCCCATCGTTCTTATCCGTACAACTGCGAATGTGAACTGTATTGTTCTACGATACTGTATGTCGTGCGCAGTTGTTATATTGTGTGCGCACATGCGCAGCCGTTGTTCTATTGTGTGCGCAGATAGTTTCCATTGTGTAAGTTGACTTTCCTGCAATGCGTTTTCGGCCCTCACGGACGAATCAGTGAGACATAGAAAACTTCGCTTTAAAAACTATGGAGAACAGAAGGTATCGTATTTAATCTATATCAATGAGAAAGTGATTAGCCACCGATAAACGCTCTCCTGTTATGTATGTCTCTGTCGACCAGAATAGAAGTGTCTCACGTTCATTTTACGTGGCTGAGTACCTATACAAACGTTATTTATTGCATAGATTAAGTTTCAGCAAAAAATTAATTATGGGGTTTTACGTGGCAAAACGACGATCTGATTATGAGGCACGCCATAGTGGGGGAATCCGGAATAATTTGGACCACCTGGGGTTCTTAAGCGTGTATTTTTGATTATTTGACGGGTATTTTTTGATTATTTGACGGGATTTGACGGGTATTTTTGATTCTCGCCTCCATCGAAATGCGGCCGCCGCGGCTGGGAGATTCGATCCCGCGACCTCGTGCTTCGCAGCCCAATACCAAAGCAACTAAGCAACCAAGGCGGGTAAATGTCAACAAATCTCTGAAAAATGCCTAGTTGTCCCCAAACAAAAGACCCTTTTCGGGGCTGCTGCTTCATTTTTTGGCCTCAGTCAGGTCTGGTTACCACAAGGCTGAACTTCGCTGCCTCCAATTTCAGCACAATATCTTCGATAATCAACTCCCAGGCTGCCGTTCTTTACGTGGATGTACTGTCGCCGCGCTTTGACAGCGTAAATCTTCATTTCAAATGGGTTGCACGCGGTACAGGTAAGTCTTACTTTCCACCTAACTATTTGCGTAACATTTCTGAAGTGCTACTGCAAGAAGTTCTGATAGCTCGGTTGTTATTTTGTATTATCTATGTTATAAGAATTCAAATGCTTCCTTAATTTGGCGACTTTTTTGTCACATTTATTTATGGGTCTGTTCGACAGCCTACGCAAAATGTGAGCGGTATCTCAAGGCTACAAAAAATTGTGTCACCCTCTTTTACACTCAGCATTCCTACTAGGCGCGACGATGACGCTGTGCAGCTGTGCTTGTGTCTATATGGGATCTATCACAAGGGTAAGCATGTTTTAAGGATCTTCACGTTTGCGCGCTAGAATCAAAACCGTCATCTTTGGAATTATCGCGACGAAGCAGCCAAAGGTAATGAAAAATTCGTAAGACAAGCAACGAGCTTAATGAACGAAGAGTGTGAAAGATACAACAGTTGCTGAAGATATGGGGAGGGGAGGGTATGTTTTGAAGACAACATTGGGAAAGGTTGCTACTTGCGATGATTCGCCCTGGCTCACTGTTATGAAATGATGAGTACAGCATGAAAGGCCGGTTCCTGTGAAGGCAGGAAAATGCAAGATCTTGCAGAACTGTATCAGAGTTTGAACCGGGAGCGGATGCGTCCCTTCACGTAGTAGAACAGGGTGAGATTTGCACCAGAGTGGTGCCGTAGTCTCTCCTTATACCCCCGTCGCCCCTCCTGCATATAACTGGCTCTCCCAAATCATTTTTTTCATGGTGCGTGCTCTCGTGCAGCAGAGTTCCAGGCATATATCGGATTAAAATACCACTGATCGAAACGTCGTCGTCGTCGTCATCATCATATTCATCATGATCATCATCATAATTGTCATCATCAGCCTGTTTATGTCCATTGCAAAATTAAGACCGCTCCCAGCGATCTCTAATTAACTTTGTTATGCGCAAGCTGGCCCCATCCTATACCGGCAAATTTCCTAATTTTATCGCACCACCTAATTTTCTGCCATACTCGACAGTCGTCTCTTCTCTTGGAACCCATTCTTGAGCGCTTTAACGCAAAGCTATTCCAATCTGTTTCAATTTTGTTTCAACCACTAGCCCTCCACGATCGGTCCGATATTTTGAGGGTCACCCCCGCTTCGCGTGTCTGTCACGTGAAGCCGCAAAAACCACGAAAACTCCCCTTTTCATATCATGCAGAATGCAGATACCGTGGTTATACATGGTTTAACCGAACAACAGAAAATAAATTATTTCCAATTCCATGCCTTTTTACCTATTAGCCCTGTGCTATTGGTCAAAAATTTTGAGGCTTCAGCTATTTCAACTTTCTGGCGCGCGACGTCGCAATACCGCGAAAATGCACCACGTCCAAATGACGTGTGTGCACGAAAGTTGCATTTATATACCGAACAAAACTGAACATCTTTTTTTCTTTTGCAATGGCCGAAGACTACCCACTTCCGAAAGAACTAAAACATGGCTGCCCGCCCATCACACTGGCACTGGCAACTTGGAGCTGCCGGGGGAATGGGTTTCTGTGCGTATAGCAATCATTTTAAGCAAAGTGGTGGTGACCTAATGACCATTTAATAACATGGTATCAAAACGTTATTACCTTCTTTATTAAGCTTTCGTGCAAGCCTTGAAAGCTTCTAATTCCGTTACCAACTCATTTCTTGAATTAGTAACTCAGGCGTGGTAGAAATAAATTATTTGAAAACCGCCTATATGAATATATTAGGCATTGTTGCTGTCACGAGGGAGATGTACCGTCAATCGCAAAAGTTTAAGGGACGAAGGATCTGACAAGAAGCTGATTTCGCGTAGTCACACAACACAGCCTCAACTTAAATGCTCCAGCATATAGTAGTAGCCTTCGCCACCTCCACAGTAATTCGTTAAATCAGAAGTGCCACGCCTTAACAGAGCAGTAACAAGGTAACCCAGTTGACGAGTCAAGACAATGTAGAGGCGGCATGCTAACTCTGTACGCTCTGCCGTAATAATGTTCGTGACTGCATTTCCGCTATAATTTGAGCGCTACAGCATTGGTATGCGAAAATGCAGCGGCTAGATCAATGTCCTGAGAGATTACTCGAGGCGCTTGGGATGTGCCCATCGCCTGTCTTTTTCGTAAATTCAAAAGCCGCTTTAAATAATGGCACTCCTCCTTGTAACACATCTACAGGTGAAAGGTCTTCTTCAACATTGCGGTGCTTGAAAGCTTACTTTTGCAGCCCAACAAGGACGTTAAGATTGAATGGTTTAACTTTGTTAAACATGCACAGAGAAGTTTCTGTGTCTGCGGATGAGCTTTTGGATGAATTAGCAGCGAAGTCACCACGATTGGACTAGTGAACCATGACTAGTGCAGTTTAGTGCACGCAAAGTTAGTCGAAGTTGACGTTTTATTCGGGTGGAGGCAGTCTTTAAAATAAATGGATATTTCAATATCTGTTATACAATCAATATATTTTTGATCTGAACATTTCGGCCACTGACTGGTCGCGGGCTGGAACGTTGAAGTAAATATTTTGTGTTTTTCAACATATAGGCTTCATTCATATACAGGGTGTTCAACTATCGTGTACCAAGATCTAAAAATATGCAAATGCCACGTAGCCGCACATTACCAAGGTAATTTTGTTGGCCATCGCTTGGAGATGTTCAGATATTTTTTACCATTCTGCCTAATTAATAATTATAGTCTTAATAAATAACTTCTCAAATATTATATTTAAATTAACAGTGTCAATGAGAAAATTGCAGAGCAACATGAAGAACTCCCTATCCAGCTTTCTGTTGCTCAAAACGTGCTACATAAAAGTGTTCTTCGGAGCGTGAAACAAGCCCGCGAATACACGCAAAATTGCCGTGCCACTGGCCGCTCGAGGCACTTTCCATATATTCGCAGTCGTTGCAAAGTCCAAATGGCATCATGTTGAATTCGTATCGGCCGTCAGGTGTAATAAATGCAATTTTCTGGCGATCGGCTTCAGCCATCGCAACCTGCCAGTAGCCACAACCCAAGTTTAGGGACGAAGTGAATTCTGCTCCCTGAAGGCTGTGCAGGGCGTTGTCGATGCGCGGCAAAGGATAGACGTCTTTGCGCGTTACCTTATTTAATCGACGGCAGTCAACGCGAAAGCGAATAGACCCGTCCTTCTAGCGAACGAGAACGACAGGAGATGCCCAGGGACTGTGGAATGGTTGAATAACGCCATGGCGTAGCATATCGTCGACTTGGTCGTCAATGACGCGACGCTCTTGGGCAGAGAAGCGCTACGGTCGTTGCCGCAGCGGCTGGTGTAAGCCGATGTCAATGTAGTGCTGCACTTCCGACATTCGGCACAATTGCGGCTGAGAAACATCGAAAGAATTTCTAAAGTGGTCAAGAAGCTGAAGAAGCCCGGAGTGCTCGGCAGGGGTTAGGGTAGTGGCGATGGAGCTCGAGAACATGTCACTCGACTTCTCTTCCAGCAATGAAAGGGCGTGGAGTTCGTTGAAATCAAGTGGCAAGATTCGTCTGGCACGGTAACAAAGACCGAAGAGCCAACGTGTCCCACGCGGCCAGACACATTCGCCGACAAGCAACGTAACCGATGCAGAAAGGGCATTGTACACAAAAATATTGCAGAGGCCGGTGGCAATGTCAAACGTTGCAAACGGCAGTGGAACAGCTTTGCGACTCATAGAGATGTCAGGCGGGGTAAAGAAGACGGTAGCATCGGTGACGGCACCGCAGACGACTGGGACTAAGGCAACAGAGCCAGGCAGGAATGTCGGTGTCCTCACGCATGACCAGTTTAGGCGGCTGTTCAAGAGCGTCGCGAGATGGTGCGTCACACAGCGGCGAAAAGTCAACTTCAGCTCGTGCGCAGTCGATGACGGCATTATGACAGGATAAGAAGTCCCACCCAAGGTTGACGTCACGTGAGCAGGCAGAAAGAACAATAAGCTCGAGGCGTAACGCGCTGCGTGATTGCCGTGGGAAGCGAACTCCACGTCTAGAATTTGTAAATTACAATATGGGCCATGAGGTTTTTAATTAAAAGCTTAATTAGTGATTGTTTATTATTCGATTATGCATTTATTTGCTTGTGCAAGTATAATGGCCGCCTCTTCGAGTAGACCAGCTCATGAACTAGAATTGTGCTATCTGCCGCAGGCAACCTTTCAAAATTTTTGAGATTGTTCGCTGAAACATCCGGTATGTATTAATTACGCTAGAGGTGAACTAGCACTCCTCTGCTTTTACAATGTGGTTATATTGCAATTCAGTGTGCATAGCATGCCACACACGATCACTTTACCGAATCCACTACGATGTCTGGCGGGGTGTTTGACATGCCGCATTTCGTCACCAATAATGACGGAATACTTTTTCCTTCGTCGTTATGCCTGTAGCCTATAATAAACTTGTGCATGTGCTTTGAGCCGGTGATGCAACTCTTTTAATGAAAAAATACGCGACATGGCTGATTAGACTAAAGAGACATTTCGTCTCTCGCTATTACGAGGACCCAGAAGAATGTGCCCAAAAAATTGCCCCACCACCTTGATTTTCATTTACTGAAGTCTGCGGTGCCGCCAAATAAATGTATGCCGCTTTGACCTTTGACGGGTTTATTCACCATCTGTGGTAATTCAGGACAGAAAGGGGAATTGTCTTTTAAAAGTATCCTTGCGAGTTGGGTCTGTGTTGCGGTCCTCAAGAGTGGGTTTTGAATTCCAGCGCTTTAGTAACCAAAACATATCATCCGGCTTGTTTCGACAATGTCTTGCGTAATTCTCGGTTCCATTTCGCCTGGGAAATTATGGTATACTCTTTATTGATTTACAATGTGCCTGGGATTTCGTAGGCGTCAATGCTTTCCCAAAACCGCCTCAGTATTCAAGTAGCATTGCAGCAGCTCTGTATCGTCAACTCAAAAATTGATTGGGTCATTTAAACAACCCGATTTGGAAATTTCACGGAACTTAAGTGGAGTCTCGTTTTAATTTGATTCTGCTCGAACGCTACTAGCTACTAAGAAACGTGTGCATAGCCTGGTGGGCAAAAGTGCTAGGCCGTCCTTTGACGCAACTATTTCGAGCACAATCTGAGAATGTCCTGCGATAAATTTCTATTCACTGCTCATTTTAGTTTTATTTGGCGAAGTCTAATATATTGATGTGCCTTGTGCGATCATGGAATACTCGTCGAGAGGATAGAGGCTGTGTGACCGCGGCCAGGCTTGGTGAGGGCTTGGCTGAAGGTGCTGCTGTATTCACATCATGTTTAAACATAATAAAATTGATTTCCGTGGTGCGCAAGCTAACTTCTGTCTGCTGAGTGTTTTCACTAAGATTGCTGCGTTCAAACATGCGGATTCGTCTTTATTCGTTTTGTGTGTGCGTGTGTTAAACCTAGAGAAAGAAATTTAAGCTTGAGTCTATAAACATTTCTTTTAGGTTACCGGTATTCCAGTGTACTCAATGGCTCTTTTAATAAGGGCCCATTAAACTTCAGAAAACTGCATGCGAAAACATTTCCCAAGCATTTCTACAGGGGGTAACTTCAGCGCTCACTGGTCATTTTGCAGATCGTAATGATGGTACTATCTGCATCCATGGGTCCTTTCGTGGGCTTGATGTTACTGGCAGTTGCGTTTCCTTTCGTGCATGCAAAGGTGTGTACGAAATGTTTCTTATTTTCAAACCCTAAACATAACATCAATTTAAAACCAAAATCTTTAAACTTCAAGATACTTCGAATACATACTTGGAGACATGGTATCTCAGCATTGTTTTTCTCTAAATGCGCGCCATTGAGATCTTCTCAACTATTGACACGTCTTGTGTGTGTATTGGCACAGCTTCATTACTTTTCATGAAGGTATTCAAGCTTTCTGAGTGATAGCATTAAAGGACCAACCAGATATATCTGCACAGTATGCCCTGAATGAGCATCACAGCACGACAAAAGAGAGTGAATATAGAGCATAACTGTTTGAGAACCTCACAACTGCACATAACTTTTAACTTACCCAATCCTTCTTGATATCTAGCTGTGGTGGTGATAACCATAACACATGCATCGCGGTAGTGATGTGATCTCGACCGGGTGAGGTAAGTCGTCACCGCAAGAATCAGGAGACGGCGACGAAGGCGGGCATCGTGATGACGAAAAATGTAAAAGACTGCATTCACTTCGTTCGTACAGGGTTGTGACTCCATCCGAGTCTCGAGCGGTTCTGCATAACACAAGGGCCAGGATGGTCTTAAATAACCCCTCGGGGTCTTGTGGTAGCCGATGTCTCCCTGGGGAGCTTGTGGAAGTCTTAGTGCCTTTGTCAGGTTGTCAAGTCGACGACCTCTTCCCCTTCGTGCCTTCTCCTTTGTGTGCTCGCCTTTGCGTCTGCTCAGAGCGTAGAAGGGTGACGCTTCCTCGGAAATAAAGGCAATTATCTCGACACGGGAAAGCGCACGGGCAAGTTTCCCACACTTGAGAGATTGAATTCAAAGCCGATCAAAACAGTAGAGTCACTGAGAAAAGTTAGTTTTGTGCCAATAACTGAAAGCCCCTACGAGTGACACCCTACAAATGCGCTGCAATTTTTCTACAGACCAAGTTTCCTGCTTTCTGCCTCCTCCTCTGACACAGGGCGCTGGAATTTCGACGCTGCTTCTTTTAGGGTTCCAGCTGGTGGTAATGTGGCAATCTATGCAAAGCGGAGTGAAACCTTCCTTGATGCCGGTCACACTGGAGTACTGCCAGGAAAATAGCAGTCACGTGGAAACCACGTCAAACGTCACAACCTCGCTGTCGACACCTAGGTGCGTGTTGCTAGCATGAAAACTTACCGCGAAGAGCACATTCAAGCTCGTTTTCTTTTTCTTTCTTTTTTTGTGCAGGTGCTCACAATTATTTCTCGAATGCTGGAGCTGAGTGCAGCAGCACACAGAGATCTGTATTAAAAAAAATTATGGGGTTTTACGTGCCAAAACCACAATCTGATTGTGAGGCACGCCGTAGTGGGGGACGCCGGAATAATTTCGACCACCTGGGGATCTTTAACGTGCACCTAAATCATAAGTACACGGGTGTTTTCGCATTTCGCTCCTATCGAAATGCGGCAGCCATGGCCGGGATTTGATCCCGCGACCTCGTGCTTAGCAGCCCAACACCATAACCACTAAGCAACCACGGCGGGTGATCTGTATTTGGTGGTCACTGTTCGGCTAGAAATAAACTGTCTAATGTAGGGACACTAATGTATAAGCGCTGCTCACATTGCTATGTGGACGACCCCTTTTAGTCCTGCAGTTAATGTTACGCGCGTTGTTCATGTCCATGGCCGCTGAATTTTAGAGCGCAAAAGTCCTTCACGTTTCATATCTGCTTGTGGGGAAATAGATTTTCTAGATAGCAGTTACTTACTAGAAGTCATCAATGGTGCGGTAAACCTGCATTCATGCTGGTAGGAATGTGCGCATTGCCGTTGTCCTAGCTACCTCCCTAACAACAACGCTTCAGAAAAAGGTGAGATTAGGAGCGCTGCCAAGAGCTCGGAAAGAGTCCTGTTTTAAAGAAGTTGGCTCTTTGAATCGACTCATGAAAGGTTTGGTAAAAAGTGGTCGCAGTAATGATTGTAGCAAATGTTTAGGACCCCTGCTATCTCATTAATCTTGGAAGCAATGTTGCTTAGCAATTCTGTGCGCTGATCGATTTAGGATACCATACATGTCGCCACAGTAATCCTAAAGAACGCCGGTTAGACTTGCGGTTCTAACACTTTACATCGCACATTCGTTTATTCGCAGGCAACCATTGGCGCTGTTTCGGCTTTCTTCGTTTTGGAGCTGCCTCATCAGCACTTGTGCTACAGTGATATTGGGTGTCCTGATAAGTGTGGCAACAGGTAAAGAGAATTGTTTAAGTTTCGTCATGTGTGATAATATTGGAGTGGTTACATGAACTCACCCTTACGAAACATGCTGTTCAACACGTTGCACGCATTTTTTAAAAGTGTTGTTCACGTTTTCACCGAGAACCGAGTAACAGGTTCGTAATTTCGACTAATATTCCTTAATGGCGTGCGTCAAGTGCAGTGCCGATAGAGTAAGATTTTATCAAGCTAAGTTACGCGGCCTGAGTGAAATTAAAAAGACAGAAGAAAAACGATTGAACATTTGCAACAAAAGAAACAGCCCCGATAATGAACTACCAGTAATTTCTGTTTTTACGCGCTCAACTGAAAGTTATCTCCAATGAAGCGTGCTTTGCTGTTTACAAACATAGGCCCTGGATGGCTCCAGCTTTTGCCCACTCACATATCGCGCTTAATGTAGCAGTCAAGAAAGACAACGGCGAGTTGCAGGAGTGCGTTAAAGCGGAAGCGCTTTTAACGCTTTTTTCACTGACATAATCACAATTTTACCAGGCTATCTTGCATTAATATATACAAAAAATATACTTAGTAGTCTAAAGCAATTATGTGCCTTTACTTTATCCTAAAACGCAAAAGAGAGACGTTCCATGCATCGAAACAATTTCGAAACAGCCATTTTGTTCTGATGTAGTGGACTGGTAAGATACATGACCGGAAGTTTCTGGAGCCACAGGCTCGTTGCTTTTATCGTGTGCGCAAAACTGCGTGTACGTGAGCTTCCTCCGAGCAAGAAAAGTGAAATGGGCATAAGCAGACTTAAGCATCAATGAGCAGTGAACTGTATCTATTGTATACCTATATTGTATCTTGATATTATCTTGACACCGCGTCTCGCGCTGGCGCATTGAGCACATTGAGTGAACTTAACGGATGTGTCAAATAACATGCGCTGTTTGCTAGGCTCTGGCCAGCAATATTGATAGTCTTAAATCTCTGTCTTCGGCGCATGTGCTTGCTTTCTGCATGGTTACAACCGTGGCTACCGTTTAAAACTGAGCAGGTTAGACTGGTCTTACGGTGTAGCAGCGGATAGAAAGTAATGCGACCAGCCATCCCAGTTCAAATAAAAAAGTTCGGCTGGTGTTACACTCTTGTAACACAAGAACGGCACATTTGGTAATAGATGAAGCTATGCAATCGGGGCTAGACTTCTTGCAAGACATAACGAGCCGCAACGGGACGTACACGTGTGGCACTAAGGCGACCTCCTGAAGGTCATAAGAGCACTTCACGTTGTACCTAAAGTGCAGCATGTTTGACACCAAAAGTGTTACAACGTCATCTGAACACTTGCTAAGGCATCAAGTTACGCAATCGGGGTCAGACTTATCGCAAGACTAACGAGCCCTGCAATTATGTCGACCCTTTTGTACGACACATGAGGAGCACTTAATGTGCACCATGTTCGTCGCCAACACAAGCCAAACTACTTTTTTTTAAGATTTTTTTTTCTTCGCGAGCACACACTGGTTGCAGCTCGATGGGTGCCTTAAAAGGAACGCCTGTCGGTGCTCGCGAACGAATGCAACTGTCCTAGAAATATCGCTGCGATGTGACGTGTGCAATCACGAACGAATTAGGCACACCTTTAGGAAGCCCGAACGGTGAATCAGCCGTGGTATCCAGGAAGCGTGCTCGTCTCGCGCCCCGGCCGGAGTCCCGGTTTCGATTCCCACCCAGACCGAAATGTACTAAATTTTCCTTTCAAAGCCACTAATTTGCTTTGTTTACAGGAACCTCCCTGAGAAATGTGGCCTCAATCCGAGCATTCTTTGTGGCCTCAGTCATTTTTCGTCACGGCGCAGTTTCGCTATAGTTTCGCCAAGGTCTCCGCCAAGGGCACCGCCATCATAGGCACCTAAGGCCTTAAAAATATAGTATCCACCACTCAGGCCGAAATGTATATAGCTATTCACCGTCACTAATATAAAGCTCGTACTCAGTAAAGTGAGCACTTCATCTAAAAGCCAGAAAAAGGTATGTTTCAATGTGGAATTATATTTTGGTAAACAAAAGTTCTAGGTCTACTGAAGTACGTAAAGTGGAATTATTTCGATGACAGGCACCTTTATAATACGTGGTTTAAAATGCTTCTTTACCAGAATATTTCCTTCTGGCGATAGTAGCAAAACTGGTTTATCACATTATTTGGATTTTTTCACGCTCTCTGATGACTGGCGACAGTAAGTTATGCTTAATTTCAAGGCTGTCCTCTTCATGTGTGTTCGTAGAAGCATACCGCGTGAAATACTCTAAAAAAAGTATGATCGCGTAACGTTGCCGCTGATGCTTAAAATCATGGCTCTCCCGTAGCTCATGTGTGGTACTGAAGGGAGAACGGTGAGCCCGAAGCCACGCATGCGAAAGGAGAGCGCTCATACAGATCCAGGCAAAGCGATGCACACTAGGCAGTAATAAACATCCGACAAACCCAATGACAGGTGGGAGATGTCGCGTCAACGCCTTGTCTCGGAAACCATTGAATAGCTCGCGGCATTAAGAAGCCAAAATCAAGTTACACTGTCGCAGAACACAACGCACGGCCATCTTTGCGTTTGAACTAGACGTGACAACTGGAAAACGAGCAATCTCGAAATTTTTACAATGAGACGGTGATGTGAAATGGTATGTGATGTGGTATGTGAAATCTTTCACTTGAGCTGTTGAGGGCTTAGATCTTGGCCAGTTCTCGTTTTCTTAAATTTTTTTTGTGTTCTTGCTAGAAATGCACTGAAGTCCGTAGTTGTTGCTCTAAATTTAACCAATTGAATAATTCTAAGCCTCATGTCGTGGTCGCTTTTTCGTGTTCATTGATGGTCTTCTGAAAAGAATAGATTTTCCAGCCACATCACCAACATTTTGGAGGGGACGAAATACAAAATAGGTCACGCTAATGCGATAGTGTTAGAGAACCTGAGCCTTCTTTGCGGTATCCTTCTGACAAAAAATGGGACCCGGCACCAACGACAGGGCAATCTAACACACGTCTCAAAGCGCTTGCTGACGGAAGGGAAGAAAGCAATAAACTAGCACGGGCCGCACACGCCAGACGTTTCAAAGAGCTACTTTGACACGAGCGTAGCATGCGTGCGATTGTGGGGTCCTGGTTTGAGCACTGGGCTAGTGCATTGGAAGACAGAGGTTCTAACACGCATTTCACGGATCGGTCGTTTACCTTTTTATTGCACCATAGGTGGACTTGCGCTTTTGATTTATGTAGCAGAAGACGTGTGCAATCACGAACGTGTTATTGGTGTGTTATTGGTACAAGAGGGCATTACATTATGCACGAGCTCGTAAATTTGTAAGAGGAAGGACGAATAGAAAAGTCACTTTGATAAATTAGAGTGTGCTGTCGAGTCTTCACAAACATACCATTCTAAGTATACTACTGCATACTCACGGCGGCTTCATATGGTGGCTTTCGAGCACTCTAGAGCACTCTCAGACAGCTGATTTTGTTCTGAAGGTCAAAAAGGGCCGCTGCGGCTACATTCAGGTGTATCTTTCCAATCACGCGATTCCAGATCACAGAGCCAGGAAACGCTCCCAGTGTTGCCATCGAAGCAAGCGAGAAATCCGGTCGCATTCAAGTCGCGTTAGTTCACCTCATAGAGTTTCTCACTATAACACCTAGAGTGTAAACTGGCGCCACCGTCTATGCGAGTTTCTTAAAGGGCTGCCGTGCCCTAATGGGAATGACGGGATATGTGTCTGCAAGGCTTGTGCTGGCTGGTGTTGTACGAGGCTTCGTCTAAAACGTGGATATGGCTACACAAATACCGCGTTCTTAAAATAAAATTTACATAAAAGGCTTTCATTCACCCATATTACATCTATCAATAAAGTTTACTCACCTACAATGCAGCATCAAGCGAAGAAAAGCAAGAACAGACGACAAGTAGTTCCAAAGCGAGAGATAATCTTGTCATCTGCCCTCCAACTTTAGCGGCCAGCCGATACTGTTTACGTTTCATAGAATTTTGCATCCAATAGTATGTCCTCAAAATTAAACAAAATATGTTTTTGTGTAATAATAAAGGTAAAGCAGTTTTTTACGTCCTGTTTTAGCAGGAAATGAATCATTGTGACAGACGGAACGGTGCTAGCCAGGCGCGTCTTCAAGGCGTTCTGGCTCTCCAAGAACGATGCCAATCCGAATCCACAATATACCGGCATTCCCATGCATACCGCAGCGCAGCAGCGCCACATTTCCCTCTAGGTTTTATAGTGTGAAACTCTATGGTTCACCTCTTGGCGTGGTTGCGCAGGCGAAGAGGGACTCTCGCTCCTTTCGTAGCAACGAGGATTGTCCCCTGTGACTGTTATTATCTGTGGCGGTGCTGTCCACGTTACCCTATTTCCCTCAGCTTTCGCTTCCTTCGCCATCACTGCTCCGTAAGGTAGCCTGCGGTTAGGTTGGCTCTAGATATATGTTACTTGGATTAAGGCTCCTCCGGAATTGGGTTGATGGAACTTGGAGGACCACAGTGACCATCTCAAGATGCCATTAGCGAGTGAGCGAGTGAGAGTGGCCTAGACGCCTTTTTATTTTTTTTTTATTTGTGTGCACATTGCAGAAGGCTATGCTATCGAAATAAATTGTAGGTCCCCCACTACGACGTTCTTCATAACCGGTGTGCCCCGTGGGGCGCTGAACAACGTAATCTAATTTGATTTCAATTTGGGGTGCTATAACGTAAAATGATTCCAGACTGTTTTGATTCCACACTTCTGACGTCAAATTTACGCAACCACCGACGCAAGCATCGGGCGGTGACCCGCAGCGTTGTCTGAACAACCGAATCACTCTCCTCGTTTATAGGAGGTCACCTTTGTTCGCTTTCAAAACCAATAACATTGTCTACACTCAGCGGTTTTTCTTATCTAACTGGCTGGCAAGAGGCGAGGAGCACGCTCTAGTGGAGAGGGTTTCGATGGGGCCGAGCCAGCACAGTGAAAATAGATAACCGTATGAAGAGGGTGGTGCCGGCTTCTCCAATTGGTTCGTTTCGCCTTACTTAGTTTGCGGTGGCTGGTCGAAAATCGCGGCGGCGTGCAACGGAAGGATAAGAATGCCGCTAAAACGGATCCTCAGCAAGGAAGAGTTGGCAGAGCGATGTCATGTGCGTGCAGAAACGACTCGATAACGTTTTACTGCCACGCAAAAAGGTTTATCATGCGCAAATAAATACATGCTCACCGGCAGGTGCGAGTAGCGAGGGCCTGAGCGATCGGCGGGCAGCCATCTTCTATTCCTTTCGGAACGGGGCAGTCTGTGGCTATTCAGAAAAAGTTTCAGTTTTGTTCGGCATAATAATGCATTTTTTTTCGCGTACACGTCACTTTGACGTGGTCAGTTTCCGCGGTTTCGTGAGGTCGCGTGACAGACAGGCGAAGTGGGCGTAGCCAGAAAACATTGGACCAATAGCAGAGGGCTAAGGGTGAAAAGGCGTCGAATCACGAATGATTCTTTTTCTTTTGTGCTGTTTATTCATGCATAATCAGTGTGTACAAGTTATATCAGTTGGGGAGCTATCGCGGTTTTCGTGACGTCTCGTGAGAGACAGGCGAAGTTGGGAGTGGCCCGAAAATGTTTTGACCAATCGTGGAGGCTGATTGCAGAAATTGGAATCAAAACAGTTTAAAATCATTTTACGTTATAGCGCCCGTGGTTCGAAAAGAAAGGTTTGTTTGTTGGTTCAGACCGAAGATGGTGGCGCTGACACACCTGTCAAGACATCTAGAAATTCATCATCCCCTCTTCCTGGTATGCGTAAAGGATTCGATAATAATGACAGATGAGTAGTATTTTACTATGTACTTAATTAAGTAAACAGCCGCGAACGTGCCTGTTAAACTTGCTGGCTCGATGCTATCTTTCTTGCTTCATAAATCGGTTTCATTATTCCTTCTTCCTGAATACTGCGTACTATTACTACAACGCCTGTGCGATTTGTAGGGGAACACAGGAAGCGGAACGCTGACGTGAAGCACTTAAACCAGTGGTTCGTTCACTTTTGGCGAAGGCTAGGGCTTGTACACAAGAACTCTACAGTGGTAAGTTTACGATACATTATTACGCTTTGGCTTCGTGGGATACTTAAATGTCCTCAGTGCTTGAAATAACATTGAGTTTTTCGGCTGACAATATTTAGGGTAAATTCCGCTTCGATAACTTACCTGGCATAATTGCACCAAATCGTTTAGGCACTATAGCGGACACAATGATGGAGCTGTATGTCATGAATCTAAGTATGTACCACATACGTGTAATATTTAGGATACATACCTTGCTTGTACACAGCATATTTATTCAAACAGCCACAAGCATGTGTGCTTCTTTAGCGTTTATGCTGCAGAGTCTTTCATTATTTTTATAATTGCTATGAATTTCAAGGAGAAGTTGGCACATTTTGGGGAACAGCTACTCCTCGTCGCTGGGAAAGCAAAATTAAAAGCCCGAAAATCACTGAAATACACTGAACAAAGTCAAATGGCGCGAACACTAGCGAAGTTGTCCTCACGAGTGATGGAAGGCGTAAAAGTTTTTTTTTTTTTTTTACCCGAAGGCTGGCGCTGGCACCACATAAGCTAAACATGGCATCGTACTATACACTGTTGCGTTATCCTACATTGGTGCTCTTCTTAGCGGCTAAGTCAGTTCACTAAAACTGGAAAGAAAAAGTAAATTTTGTTCCCAGGGCCTAATTGTTCCGTACCCGCTTTAGCTGTGATTCCCTGGCAGTACTACTCAGCTGCTGAGCGCATCATATCACGAACAAGATTAAAGTCACTGCGTTGGTTTGCAAAGTTAAAACTCTTCAACTATTTCATCATCAATTTGTCAAGCCCTTGTTGAGTCTGCTTCACTACACGAAATCGCACAAAATTGGCGTACGTGATCGATATGAAACATTCAAGAAGACGCTGCTGCAAAGCCACCTCTAGCCAGATGACTACGGCTTATTTGTCGTGATGAGACAATGGTCAAGGACACACGCATACGCGTGGACTTATAAAGGCGGAATCCTGCGAAGGGCGTGAAAAATTAGCGCCACTGAAGCATCGGCGGATAAATCGTGAAACACGTGCTGCTAACGGAAACAGCCCAACAGTGCCTCCGGACAAACAGCGACATGTGCTAAAATATGTATTCGCTCTGCACAACGTTAAGAGCAACGGGGCAAAGCCTAACCAGCGCCTTGCTGATTTTCATTATCGCTGAGCTTGACTGTTTATCTTGTGGGAGTAAAGGATATTGCGAAAAAGAAAAACTGTCACCCGCCCGACAATAGCCGGTACTATATAAAATGGAAAACCATACTGGTTTCCTAGTCGGCTCGATGACACATTCTTTAATTTCAATACGCATTCTCCTCATTGCATGCTTCAGAAGAACTAATCTTCGCTAATGCAAATGTCAGACAGAGTAACCGATGGCGAACGTTGGACACTGTCTTTGATGCTTTTGTTTTAATTACCATCCTTTCCAGATTGGAGACATGCAAAGCAACACCGACGAGACTTTCACTACCCTTCTGGACAGAAAAGGATCTTCTAAGCATGAAACAGCAATGTGAAATATATTGTCTGACTGAGTGCGAGTGAATAAAGTGAAACTATACACCAATTCTTTTATCCTCTTTCATAGACTAAAGAGAGAATGCTGCATTATCCAGTACCGGAAACCCCCACCCCTACCCCAACCCAAAAAAAGTGAGCATATTGTGACAAGCAATCCACAGCGTCCTTCAAGTGCACCCCTAACCAATATTGAGTCTACGGTGCTTGCATCTATATGCGAACATTTCCCAAAAAGTTATGAGCGACGCTTTTCTTTAGCGTTCGTGTTGATTAACTGTGACAGTCTGGGAATTTTGTCTGCTGGAGAGCTCCTCTTTCAAAATCGTAGCTCAATAGAAAAGAAGCGCACTAAATAAGAGCACGATATCAATAGAAGAAAAATCGAAGTAATTAAAACCCTTAACAATCGCTTAGAGTGAAAGAAACACATTACACACTAATAACTTGCCATGAAGACGCAAATACATACAAAAGAAAATCCGCCAGAACCCACCTAACGATGAATGTCAACATTATTGCGATTAGCCTTGAAGAATTTAGCGACATTGTATTGCCGAATTTTACACTTCTGTGTACCCCCACATCCATTTTTTGTGTTACCGACGTCGCCTTCCTTTTTCTATAGTTCAACGCTCCTCGTTCAATACCCGCTCTGGTCAAGGTTTCTTCACTTCACTCCTTGGCTCAAAGTAGGCCGATTTTGATGCCAATTGGTTCCGTATGACGTCATTTGGAGATGAAATCGTCGCCGCGCGCCGCCGAACGCTGTATGTGCGAGTGAAAGGGCGCGAGGGACGCGCGCTTTCACAGGGAGGGAACGCACGGCGGAGAACAAACGCGCGTTCTGCGCCATGCTCGCTTAAGGGCTGCAGAAGTAGGCGTCTCTTTTCTCCTTTACAATGACCATATATATATATGCAAACGCGCCTTCTTCAGACGCGCGAGAGTCCATGGGGGAGGGGGAGGGAAGGGAGCCGACGTTTAGCTGCGGCACCAAGTGCCTATTTATATCAGAGGCTCCAGCAACAGTCACCAACGCCGCACGCATTTTGAGCTAACGCGGGCAAAACGCCGATGGCGTCGACAACAGTTCTGCGTGTTGTTGCTACCAGAGCCGCTCACCTTACTTCGTATGACATTGCTCTGTTGCTATCGCATTCATTGCTTCGCCCTTAGGGCGAAACTGTGACATTTTTTTCGCAACATTAGCCTTATTAGGGTGCTTTACAAACTTTCCGTGGCCTATCTGTCTGGCGATATCTCTGACGATTTTTCAGCCAACTTGGGTCACTGGGTGGTCAATGGTCTAGTGTTAAGAGCATCGCGCTGATGTGAGCATGGAGCCGAGTTAAAAAAAAAAAACTAATCGTTGGGCCAACTTGGGACACGGGTGTGTGAGATTGCATGTGTGGCGCTCACCAGTTAACCCGTTTTGCACCAACATGTTACTGGAAGTGGGGAATACATGGTCTAACGGGTAGCACATCGGCTGTTGTACTGATCAATAAGGGTTCGGAACTAACCGTGAGAACAACTTCATAAACTAGGTATGTGGCAAAGGTATGTTGGGTCACATCATACCTAGTGGCCCTAAGCTGGCGTGATGAGGGTTAGATACAGACGAACATATCAAAAAGTACGTGGAGCTCCCACAGAATGCTAGTCGCAATTATATGCAATGCAAATTCAATGCATGACCTTTCACATGCGTGAAGACTCTCTACCCATGCTGGAACAGTTCAGTTCACTGCAGAGCCGGTAAAAAGACGTAAACGCGGGAAAATATATTATAACAGCAAATGGAGATGAAAAAAAAACTTGAAATCGACAAAGCTTCAATGACATAAGAAAGTCATACAACTTTAGTGTGTGATAAAAATTACGTCACACAAATAGCTTCATTGACTCGGGAACAATGATGCCACTGTTGACACGGAAATTGCGCAAGACTATTGAACCTAGTCTCTTTTTTTAAGAGTAGAGCCTGGGTCCGAGCAACTTCTTTACCATCCGGGACGCCTACCTAATACGTCAAGAAAATCACCATCTGTTTCCCGACGTAAGTCAAATTGTGGGAATGTCCTACGTTCTACTAAGTGTGTGCTACCCCTGTACTCTATGCAAACGATACTAACCTTATAATAACTGATCGGGAGGAATGTAACCTAATTAATAAGCTTAACTACGAATTAGAAATTTTGCACCACTGGTGCACACTGAATGCTCTTCATCTCAACCCAACGAAGACAGTTTTTATCTTATTTCACTCTGAACAAAAGAAAACGACTATTCATTCAGATGTCATTTACAATAACCATCCTATAAAACAATCTAGTGAGACAAAATTTCTTGGTGTTATTATCGATAACCATTTAAAATTCCGTCTTCATGTACGCTCTGTAGTTCATAAGGCTTCATATGGCTTGCATGTGCTGTCTAAATGTCGAAACTATTTCCTCCCGAGATACTTATAAACCTTTACTACGCATTTGTTCACTCTCACCTTAATTACTGCATAGCAGTCTGGGGTTGCACATACAGAACTCATTTGTCACCGGTCTTCACACTTCAAAAAAGAGCTCTTCGCATTATAGCACCCCACAATACGCATATTAAGAGTCAAGATTTATTTAAAACCCTGAACATCCTCAACATTTACGATTTGGCAACATACAACATCGCCTCCGTCATGTATCAAATAGTCAAGGAAAAACTTACCTTGACAACAGTCTCGCTTCGCCCCTCACTTCGCACTGTTGGGAACGTATCGCGATTTCGTTTTTTATTACCTAAGGTAAATAATAATTACGGTCACTCCACACTGCAGTTTACAGGCACCTCAATTTGAAATAGACTTGATAGTAACCTAACCACTCTAAGAACATTGCGCACATTTCTTAAACAATTAAAGCACTCACTTCTTGACAATGCATAGCACTGCGCATGCTTGCACACACCCTCCTTTTTTCCCCTCTGCTGATATTTTTTGATGATGTGCGGAAGAAAATTGTTAGAAAAATTTATTACTTATGTGTCAAATATTTCTATGCTACTGTATTTTCTCTTTTTGTTTTGCTTTTTGCTTTACTTTATTTTTAGTTACTTCAGCTGCTTTTGTTTTATGTGATTTCTGAGTATAAAATAACAGCTGCCATAGAAGTGCTTTTTCCTTTATAACAATCGGTAGGGACCCTTTAACAAATTTGTTGGGTCCCAAAAGTGTGTACTTTCTAATTGTATTGTTTACTTATGTTAAATAAACTTTCAAACTTTCAAAGCTTCCAGGGGGCCACAATGTATGCAGCATGCACAGGGTATATTTCGTATCTTTCGAAAGCAGTGTATGTTCACTTCTACGTAGGCGATGTAAGTGTGTATATAAAGACCATTGTATCTAGTGATTTGGTCCGCTACTAATAGACCAATCCCACCAACCGATATGCGCATGCGCCGGTTTTCCGGAATTAGCACTGCCACCATCTTGGTTGTAGTCAACTGGTCAACCTCACTACCAGCGTATCACTACCGTAACCTCACCACCGCAGTCCCAGCTCGTTGAGTACTGCGCACGAGCTTCTCAGACATCTCTGCGACTCCACCACCGAGAAAAATTCGTCATGTATTTGAAGAAATTGCATCTGCTGTTCATTGCAGCATGCGAGGCGAACGTTGAAAAGTGCCTGCTGCTCTTTCATTTCGGTTGTTACCCATTGATAACGAGTTGAGTATCCTATTTGTTTGAGCTTTGTATGTAGTACCTGCTGATGTAAGCAGTCGACTTGCGTTACTATTTTTGCACATGTGCATCCCGGTGACGGCAACGTTATGTTAGTTTAGCGACGAACATAATAGGATTTGTATACCTGTTGGAGACAGGCTTGAAATGCGGTGCCGAAACTTTCGTGCCCTAAAGATGCTTACCTACATGGCGTTCGCGCACGACTTGCAGACTTCGGTAACAGCGATATCTAGAAGTTCTTAGGTAAGCTAGGCGGCTCTTTTAACACAAAAACGCTGATAGCCAATCATCGCCAAGTCATCGATAGCCAATCAATAGCTAATCGATAGTCGATGAATAATCAATAAATTTTAGAAAATTCTGGAGATGACTTGGTAGTGCTTAGCCTAGCCCAAATACGTAGGCAATACCTTGCGATAGCCTATAGACAGCCAATCAATAGCTAAAAAATAATCGACGAACAATCTATAAATTCTGGGAAATCCAAGTACACGGGTGTTTTCGCATGTTGACCCCATCGAAATGCGGCCGCTATTCGTCCCCATGATTCGTCCTATTCGCTATTCGTCCCCGCTATTCGTCTCGCGCTGTGTATTTACCAGTACCACCTATTAATCCGTTGGATCCACGTCTCTGGAGGCTTTCGCTCTTCATAATACACATAGAATCCGAAACCTTTGTCCCTTGTTTGGTTGCTGTAGCACCCAGGAACGCAGCAAGTGAACCATCCCATCGCACGATAGCTCCGTCCGAACCATAAAAATTGCCAAAAATCGTTCAGAAACAGGACGCACAGGCACTCCGGGCGGCTGGAGCAGCCGGATAACTACAAGTAGTATGCACCGCGGCAGCGGTGCCATCGTGAAACTGGCCGGTAGGATCGGTCTACTCTGTCCGCTACTTCATTACCCGTTATTCCAATCAAGCTTCGGATCCACTGCAAATATATTTCATAACGCGAGAGATGGACGAAGGTCCACATTTCTTTGGCACTGAGTTTATTTGTTAAGTATGTAATTTACCAGTGCCGTAAACGCATATTTCTCGCTGTCGTTGGTAGGGTGAATCTGATAATTGGCGATTCCATCGACATGCATCACTTTTTTGTTAGAAGCTTCTGATCGAAGTAAACTATCTTTTCAGTGCTTCTACGACTTAACGGCAGTCAACGCATTTACAGTTTTTTTTCGAGCATTTAGCAGAAACATTCAAATTCACAGCCTTTGTAAGTGTGTGTGTGTGTGTGTGTGTGTGTGTGTGTGTTGTGTGTGTGTGTGTGTGTGTGTGTGTGTGTGTGTGTGTGGTGTGTGTGTGTGTGTGTGTGTGTGTGTGTGTGTGTGTGTGTGTGTGTGTGTGTGTGTGTGTGTGTGTGTGTGTGTGTGTGTGTGTGTGTGTGTGTGTGTGTGTGTGTGGTGTGTGTGTGTGTGTGTGTGTGTGTGTGTGTGTGTGTGTGTGTGTGTGTGTGTGTGTGTGTGTGTGTGTGTGTGTGTGTGTGTGTGTGTGTGTGTGTGTGTGTGTGTGTGTGTGTGTGTGTGTGTGTGTGTGTGTGTGTGTGTGTGTGTGTGTGTGTGTGTGTGTGTGTGTGTGTGTGTGTGTGTGTGTGTGTGTGTGTGTGTGTGTGTGTGTGTGTGTGTGTGTGTGTGTGTGTGTGTGTGTGTGTGTGTGTGTGTGTGTGTGGTGTGTGTGTGTGTGTGTGTGTGTGTGTGTGTGTGTGTGTGTGTGTGTGTGTGTGTGTGTGTGTGTGTGTGTGTGTGTGTGTGTGTGTGTGTGTGTGTGTGTGTGTGTGTGGTGTGTGTGTGTGTGTGTGTGTGTGTGTGTGTGTGTGTGTGTGTGTGTGTGTGTGTGTGTGTGTGTGTGGTGTGTGTGTGTGTGTGTGTGTGTGTGTGTGTGTGTGTGTGTGTGTGTGTGTGTGTGTGTGTGTGTGTGTGTGTGTGTGTGTGTGTGTGTGTGTGTGTGTGTGTGTGGTGTGTGTGTGTGTGTGTGTGTGTGTGTGTGTGTGTGTGTGTGTGTGTGTGGTGTGTGTGTGTGTGTGTGTGTGTGTGTGTGTGTGTGTGGTGTGTGTGTGTGTGTGTGTGTGTGTGTGCGCGCGCGCATCGAGCGGCGGTCCACGTCCTGACGTCTTTGCTTCCACGACAGGCTACGCTGCGACATTCATCGGTGTGTGCTGTATACTACCTGCGGTATTATGTCCCGTGGAGGAACACTACGCATGATGCGATACCTCTTTAGCTTTTTAACAGCGAAGCTGTTTAAGCGAGCCGTCAAACATGCGCGTTTCACCAAAAGCCAGCCGCGCCGTAGCCATGGCTACCAGCGACGCCACAGCTGCCTGCCACTCGTTGCCTAGCAACCACCTCTCGGAGTGTCGCACACTATGCTCGGAAGAGAGAAAGAGAAAATGAGAGCGAGGGAAAGAGAAACAAATTGTAGTAGTCCCAACGAGGCAACACGCAGAGGTGCTGCCGACGCCAACCGCGCTTCTCCGTTTCCAAGCATTAGCGTCGAACGTTCGCGGTGTCCATGACTGCAGCAGGTGCCTCTGGCGGCGGCTCGGCCGAGCTCCCACCAGTTGCGCGCTACTGCGCATGCGCCGTGACGTGATCCCGGTGTTTCGTCTGCTGCGCGCCGCCCGTACACTGTGAATAGCTTTCGCCCCAGCTTCGTGTGCTCGGACTGCAAGTGCTTCGCGAGGAGTTTGCCGATGCCACGGACCACGAGAAAATGCTTATACACTTCGTATAACTTAACATCACTTCGTATAGACGGTTTCATGCTCGCGATAACAGCAGCGAACGTGCCGCCCCCAAGAAACTTCCGGTCACGTGCCTTATCAGTCTGCTATGTTTTAACGCATGGTAGCTTCTTTGCCAGTTGCATTTAGCAGCTACGTCGGTGGACAAAACCGGAAGCCGTGCAGGGTCTTTGTTTGTAATCAGTGAAAAGGTCTATAGCCATGGCCAGCTAGGAACCGATCAGGTCCGCTGTGTTTTTAGCCTTGCGCCACTAGTTCAAGCTGCACTGAATTTTTGCTGCCACTTTAGATAACCTCTGATTGCAACCATCACCTGAGAAGACGGAACTGATCAGCGTAGATGAAAAAAAAAAGGCGACTAATGTAAGCAAGCAGCTCACATTACACATCAGCCATAGCAATATACGGCAGCCAATGGATAAACTAGGATCCCCAGATTACAGGTTGCCAGCTGCAACAGCCCCAAGCAATATATTCACAGCATGAAGTAAAAATTGAGACCGCTGTTGTACATGGTTCGATAAAGTATGACGTTCGGCGTGTCAGAAAGCTGCCAGACGCTTGCAAAATCGGTCCCAGTTGGAAGGATTCTTTGCGGGGCACCCGGGTACGACCTCTCTGAACGAGACCTCGGCGACATCGAGAAGTTACACAGGGCTACCCTTCGTACTATAACTAGGCGGCCGAAGCACACGAGGACCTGCTCAAGCTGGTAACGATACTACCGATACGGTACATAATAAATGAAGCACGGATTCGAATGCGATCCCGGTTGGAAAAAAAACGCGACTCACAGAAAACAAGTCTATGCGAGGCCAGCGCCCACGGAAGCAACCATAACGCCGCCATAGGAAGAACCACTGGGCATACGGAGGCAACCACTCCCTATCGCCACAAGAAACACTGAAGTTAGTAAAATATTTGCAAAGAAATTGGAACTAAGAACGCCGCAGCACACCATTCAGATCTACACGGACGCTGCAATCAGAAACGATATAACGCAGCAATGTCATAGGCGTATCTACCAGGGGGGGGGGGGCACTTGCCCCCCCCCCCACTGTCAAATGGGGGGGGGGGGCAAAGTATGCCATTTGCCCCCCCCCCCCCCCCCCCACACACACACACTTTTGAAAGCGGGCACTTTCGGCTACACATTGGATACTTCAACAAAACTACAGCTAAAGCTACATTTTTGTTCTTAATAGAGTGGCCACGTAACAAATGTTTTTCTTTAATACGTATGATCGTATCCCCTGCTTAGACAGCGTGCATGGCGACGCGCGGGATTCGCCTTAAACGCTCGCATTGCGGTGAAGGCCTGGTGCTGGACAGTTCGATCCCGTCGTATAACAAATTTCCGCTTGCGCTACTTGCATCATGCCCACTTTTTTGGCATTGGCTAACCGTATTTGAAAACCCAATCGGCTTGCGATATTTAACCTGCGGTCGATGGGAGAGGCAGGAAAATTATTTTAATCAGTCGCGCCCAACGATTGATGTGCCTTATGGCATGAAGTCGCTGAATTATGAAATGCCGGAACTATTGAATCTCCGTCCAGATATAGTCTTCAGAGCATTGCAATTTAGGTATCTCATCACAATCAAAAATCTAATCAAACCACTTACAGGTCTAACTAGAATTTCAATGTCTAATCACGACTTAGCGTAGATGTGTTCCTGAAAATGACCTTGGTCGAGGGTGCAGAGCTATATCGATACCAATGGAACACTGAACTGAATTTTTTCGGAAGGCATGTGTCACTTCTAATTTTGTCGATTTCATTTTCAGGTCGTTTCTGCATAAAAGCTACACTATTGTTTCCCGGCAGGAATGAGAACAGCAGATGTTTCCTGTTTTGAAGAAATGAAGGCCACATTTTGGTGACGTGGACAGAAAACTTGAACTGTGTAGGTTGCTCATGTGCTCGAAAATCAGTTACTGAATACACGCTTTCTCGCAATTTTGATGCATTATACACGAAATTTAGTTGTTCCCCCCGGTATTCTAGGTAAACTATGCGAGGTATGGTGTTTATATTTACTCGAAGTACGAAGCAATGTTCTAAGTGACGAGCGATATATGTTTATTCTGTGTAGGTTCGTTATAGCATTTTAGAAAGTTACTCATTTGAAGTGTTTCAGGGTGTCATACTGCCACTATAGTTGAAATGTTTCCCAGACTCCTAAAACAACTGCACGATATACGGACTTGAAATTCCGTGAAAATAGGGAGAATTCTAAGTGCAATGCGATGCGAAACCTTTACTTTCCTGTTTAAAATGCAATTGTTGCAGATAATTACTAAACCCTCGATCGTTTTCCGTTTTTTTTCATGCATCATACGAGAAGCTTAGTTTGTTTCTTCGGTATCCTTGGTGAGCTTAACATGGCTACTTGTTTATATCTGGATATAATTACCAGCATGGTATGGGCATTACGTAGGCAGTGTTTTAAATGAGTAGGTAAAGTTCGCCTTTTCTAATATATAGAATAGACGGCTACGTTGTCACAACTAAGATCAAATTTTGCGAACATAGGGCGTATAATACGTCAAGTTTATGTGCGATGGTAAATGCCTGTTGGCAAAATACAGCTTTAAAACACTATCAGCAGTATTCGAAAGTATCACGCTGCTGTTATTAGCTAGTTTCCCAATGTCCCGAGAGAACTCTGCGTTTCAGATATTTTATACTTTTACGGAACAGCCAGCCTTTTAAGTACTATGTGCCACGATGTTTAAAGTTTCTGGCTTATTTAGAAGCGTTACAAGAAATTATTGAACCCGTCGATGATTATTTTTATTTTACTTTTTGATGCGTTATATATTGGGTTCGCCTGGTGTCCTCATTGAACTAAAGGAAAGTTTCATGTTTTGTGACTCTTAGGACCAGGTAATGCGTGATGTGTCGGTAAAGTTCAAAATAGATGAGTGATTGGGGCTTTCGTAATAAATTACGTAAGGAAGCCTTCTAGAGTGTTATGAACCTGTCTAATGAGCGGGGCAGAATTGAGCCCACTATGACAGAACTATAAACGCGACCAAGGCCAAATTTAGCGAAAATTACTGGTATGCCATGAAAACTCTATGTACGAAGTTAAATAAGGTTGGATCAAACCGTCTTGGTAATTGTTATGACGAAGCAACTTGTGTGTTATTGAATTACTGGCTTTTTCTAAAACGTTCCATGAAGTGCTGCAAGCATTACATGAGGGCAAGGTTTCAAACGGAATAGGGCTACTTTTTAAACTATGCGATATAATTACAGGAAACAAACTTTTATCGAAACACTTCGAAAGAAACAGCTTCACTGGTAATTCGGTTGTAATTATCCAAGGTCGCCCACATCTGCTGTCTTTTTTTTTTCTTGTGAATATTGCAAGTCATTAATGTTGATTGTACTTCGTTGTGTATAACCTCGACAATACTATTACCTTAACTAGCGATACTTTCTTGCTGTAGACTTAAATACCAAGTACGATTCTTATTTGAACTATTGAAATTTTCAAGCAAATATGCATTTTTTTATTTGCGCTGCACTGCTGCTACTGGGCGGGATCAACGACCTCTGGGCACTCACTGCCTTTTGTTCCTTCATCATAAGATTTTATATAGTTGCAAAAAATAAATGTAAATTCAAATAATAATTTTTCGGGCCCCCATGGTCCACCATGTGTGATTCATAAACCGATCTGTGTCTGTTAAATATATAAAGAAACAATTGACACGCATTTCCAGGCTTTTTCGCTTATTGTAACAGTAATTCGAAATATACCATCATCATCGTCATCATCATCATCATCATCATCAGCCTATATTTATGTCCACTGCAGGACGAAGGCCTCTCCCTGTGATCTCCAATTACCCCTGCCGTGCGCTAGCTGATTCCAACTTGCGCCTGCAAATTTCCTAACTTCATCACCCCACCTAGTTTTCTGCCGTCCTTCGGAATGTATATATATATATATATATATATATATATATATATATATATATAGAGAGAGAGAGAGAGAGAGGGGAGAGTCAAATCGTGTGCGGTTTGCCCCCCCCCCCCCCCCCACTCGAGAAATAGTTGGTACGCCACTGCGCAGCATGGCATGGGTTAGCACATCTGCACCCCAACACAATGGCTATCCCACATGTCTATTCCCCAGGGCGCAACCTTGCACGCCGAAGGGTTAGCCATATGGGGAGTGGTCAACATCCTTCCCACTGACATGGGAGACATTGTAGAGCAGAGTGTGCGAAAAAATTATCGGATTCTTATATATATATAGACTCGTATGAAACAGTGGCCTGCATGCACCTACTACAGATGAAGCTCTGGCCAACGACACTATAAAAAAGGTAAAGAGAATACAGGCTAATGGGAGAAATGTTCAAATGCTATGGACACCACGGCACACCGGCACGGATGGTGGAAAAACAGCCACCCACAGAGTTTCTGCGCAAGCAGGCGGCTTGATTACACGTACAGCACCCACACACTCCATTTCCTCGCCATAACCCGGCGGACCAAAATCCTTACCTAAAGATATGGGCCGAAGGCTCTCCTAGCAGAGCAGTGATGCATTACATTCGCACCAAAATAAAAGAATGCAGCAAACAGAGACTATTGGAAGCTACACCAGTGCACACGTTTGAAGACAAGGGCGGACTTACTCGCACGGAAGAGGTTTTTTGAACGAGGTTATGGCCAACGCTGCATACACACCACACTTACTTGACAAATGTCCTCAAACCAGACAAGCCACCATTGTGAACACTCATACTCGATGTACACTTTTTCATGAGTCATGCACAGCAGAATTGCAACACCTCACACGGAGCAGCGCAGATTTTTCACAAGGGTGATCCAACATTCAACACTTACTGCACGGAGACATTAGAACCCTAGGAAATCGAATGCAATGTAACCCTGAAACAAAGAAAGCCATCGCAACATATGGCAAGAAAAGTGGCTTGATTTGAGTAGTGTTAGAGAGGTCGATCAGCCCATGCGAGAGCGACAGAACTGTACATGCACCTAGTAATACCACAGCCTGCATAAAGCGGAAGATCGAAGACTGAGATAAAAATGCGCCTCAGCCAACAATCCGGTAACGTAGATTTCTTATCCGGAATCTAGGTTCCCCTTCCTTAAGGTAAACGCTTTATTCATTCAGTCATTGGCGCTGTGACGTCTTCAGCTGTGCTCTCCCCTCACAGCGTGCCACGAGAGGTGCTGAGGCACCTGTCGTTCAATCTATAGCATTGTGTTCTCATCTGCGCGGCACACTGCGAAAGACAGACATACACCTACCTGCTTCAAAGTTGCTGAAACAAGCAAAATATAATTCACACTAAACAAAAATATTTTCGTTTCACTTAACGTATCTTGCTCACTTGTTTCCAAAAAAAGACGGAGCCCACAAGGAAAGATGCGGTGCAAATTCCTTGCACCTGTGCAATGCAAACTTCAATTCACAAGCACTGAGGCAACCGGCCCTTTAGAAATGGTACATTGGCAATGCATCGAAGTTATCTACAAGGTAAGCTACCGCAACGTGCCAAATTTTCAAACCACTGACTAGTGGCGATAGTCGTTATATTTTGCTTTTTTAATTGGCTCAGCGTCCCTGACATCCGATAGGAGGCGTTTGGCTGTGAAGGACGCCGTAAAAAGAAATGTTCAGTATAACGCGGCACCTCAGCGCCCATTACACATTAGTTCGGGGTGTTTACCGACCCAAAGCATATGTGTAACAAATAAAGACGCGGAAATAAAGAGCTCGAAGTTAATTTTGACCACCAGAGGTTCTTTAGTGAGCCCCGAAGTCGAAGCACACGAGCGTTTTAAAGCCAAAGCATTACATGCCCATTACGCAAAAATCCGTCGTAGTCGGCGTGATTTTATAGGAAGGTTCCTATAAAGAAAGTGTTAACTGGCTTTGAAACGAAAATTTGGTACATTTTTGTCTGGGTGACGAGCAGGCTTGCCCGACGCCACGGCGGCTAGATAGATAGATAGATAGATAGATAGATAGATAGATAGATAGATAGATAGATAGATAGATAGATAGATAGATAGATAGATAGATAGATAGATAGATAGATAGATAGATAGATAGATAGATAGATAGATAGATAGATAGATAGATAGATAGATAGCAACCGCGGAAATCGCGTGAAGTACCCAAATATTGATAAAGTGCCAATGCAGCTCACTGTGCCATCAGATCCGATCACATGGCTCTAGTCTTCATGGCCATCAGGTATCGCGTAGCTAGATATGTATGCATAACCATCAACCTGGAAGTGATGATGTTTCAGTGGCAGTAACACATGGAACAGGGGCTGAATTCACAAAGCCTATCTTTCGTAATTATTGTTTGCCATTGGCCATCCGTCTTCGCTACTACTTCATGACATCAAGAACGGATGGCATCAGCTCTTGCAAGCAGCTTTAGCCTAAGAACTTTCTGTGAATGCGGCCCAAATTAGTTGCTGCTTTAGAAGGTCTGTAAGTTCTTTAAGTGACATAATACAATGAAATGAACCGATGTGGAGACTGAAGCTGCAAAGGGACTATTGCGCATCGGCGTTGTGAATGTCCTCACGTCCGTGCTCGTTGAAAATAACTTTCAACCACGTCAGACAGACGGGACAATCGCCTTTTGATGGAAGCGAGAATCCTCGGACGCTGGTCGCGAGCGTCTGCAGTACAGAATCCGTGTGGGTGTGTGCGTGTGTGTGAGCCTGTCACTCTTCAAGCCGATTTTTATTGCCTGCTGATATGCTATGAACCGGAAAGCATTTTTTAATTTAAATACTACGGTTAAATGCCAAAAGCTGCATCTACATGTACGTGGAAGACGTCCCCATCTCCTAATGGTTGCTATGGAAAAATCTGTATTTATTTGGCTAAACGCAGGAATGAAGATCAAACTACATGTAGTAGATTTCCATAACGGATTCTCAAAGAATTCGAAGCACACTTCAAGGTTGCTTTCTGCCATCTGTGATAACACAGACGTCTAGCTCAATTTAGCGTCAAATTTCTCGGAAGCGAGGAGAAGAAGGTGGAATGAACGTTTATTGTTAGAAACCGCGAGAAAATGTTCTTTCTTCGCCCTACGTGGGCCGCTCTCAGTCCAGAAAGCCGTTGGCTAATGCCGCAGCCCGGGCCCGGTCCACCAGACTTTGCTAATCCTCCAGGCTCTGTGCCGTTAACATTGCCGCCCATGTTTCTTCGATGGCTTGTACCGGTTCTGAGGCATCGTCTTGACTGTTTTTCTCGCGGTGTGGGCACACCAACACCAAGAGTTGGAGGGCGTCTGGTACATCCAGTGTTGCCAGGTCCGAAGAGGCGGCGTAGCCAAAAGCTAGAGAAGTTGTACTCCAAATGTAACCAAACACAAAAAAGTGCGAAAAAAATCGTTGCCAAATATAGCCATTTTTATTTGCACTTTTAATTGTGTATACATTTTCACATTCGACTACGGCAATCCTTTTTTGCACAACCCGTCGTAACAAAATGTCCGTGCCGCCGGGATGGTCGGCCCTTGGCATAAGCAACAGCGACATTATGCTTGCACAGAACACTTTTCGGTTGGCCCCGGAAGGTCTTAAGTTCCAGCGAATCGTTGCAGAGGGCGAAATTAATTAGTGCTTTTATTTCATGACAGACAGTACTAAGTTATTATTTTTAGCTATTTACAGTGATAATAACTACGAACTCTGGTTTTTAGCTGTCGTGAACGCAAAAAGTTGTTTAGCATCACCGATCTGTCACGTCATCTCTGCCTAAGGCGTAAAAGTACAGCTGTCCAGCGATCGACGACGGCGACGTGCTCACGGCTTCTTTTTTGATGAGCTAAAACAAGTCTTTCGCGCTATGAGATCTCGTGTTATTTGTCTCATCGTACTATCTTGTTTTCTCGTGTTTTTTTTTTTTCAATTCGCTTGTCACGGGTTAGCTGGTACATGCTGTATCTACTGTCCATTTACATCAACCTGGCCGCTATCTAAGGTTTTTAGCAGGGCAAGAACATGCGTTAAAATAAATTCACAGACAACAGATGCCACTCACTGTCTGAATCGGTGTACGCGAAGCTTTAAAAGATTACTGCGCAAAACGGCACACCAGTGTAAGAAGCGCGCAGTCGTTTTCAGCGACGAGCACGTCCCGAATGTAACTCGCTCGGAATGGTAAAAGCCGCGACGGCGCACAAAGAGCAAAAGTAAACAACAAATTAATAACAATGGTTATGCTGTGAAAACCAGTTACTGTCAAAAAGAAAACGATGTTGATGTGCTAATGAAGTTTTAGAATAGGGGCCCCCATAGTTTGTGGCCCCAAAGAGCTTTGCGCGTGTTAGCGTTCGTGCATGCAGGAATAAAGAGTTCTAGAACAGGCGTTTTGCGTTTGCTGATAGCGTGCTGCGCTTGCAGCATCACTACGGCGTCAAAGAAAAGCTGTTATAAATATTAAAATAAAATATACCATTTTAAGGTAAGAATAGTAATTAAGATTTTCGTGTTTTTGCGTTCAATTACAATTTAGAATTTATTGTACTAGCAGCAAGCAACTTGTTGCGCTTAGTTTTGAGTAACCAACTTTACGTACCTTCACCCAGCCAAGTGAATCCATGTTACGCCTACGAGCCATGAAATCGACAAATGAATTCGGAATCAGCAGCGTCTAATACGTCAAACTTCATTACACATGTTAGTTGAGAGAAACCGATAACCGCAAGCCCTTTTCCTAGCTTACGAGCTTCACGCGTTACCACGAATCGAACCCAGTTTGGTGCTAGGCCAGAGCCGTCGCTTCGATGGGTTCCGTCATGCTTGTTGACGCAAAGCATTTGGGGCAGCTTTTGGGGCTCCCGCTAAATCGATGAAATAGCATGCTCGACGAAAAACCAAAGCACCGTTTGCGCCTTGCACTCGCGCAGTGGCTTCGACGCTATTTCTTTGGGGCACCAAAACGTTTGAGGCCCCTATTGTAAAACTCTCTAATAATTGCTGGGGTTTTACGTGCCAAAACCACGATATGATTGGGAGTCATGACGCAGTGGGGGACTCCAGATATTAATTTTGGCCACCTCGGGTTCTTTAACGTACACCTAAATCACGGGTGACACGGGTGTTCCTGCATTTCTCCTCGATCGAAATGCGGTCGCCGAGGCCGGGAATCAAACCCGCGTCCTCTACCCTGCAGCGCGGCACCTCACAAGCTAAGCTAACACGGTGGGTGAAGTTCATGTGACGTGGTGAACTGATGTCATCATGGCAAACATGTTTCGATATTATCAGAATGAGTATCTTGATACGCGACGTTACGGGCAAACAATCTAGATATAAAAGCACCAGAACCCACCTTTGGCTCGGGGTCTTGCTCCCATTCGTTTTTATACGTTCTCGCATATTTGTATTCTCCTCTCTGAGGAGGATCCGATCTTGCGTCCCACCTATTGAAATGAATATCGAATGTAAGTACGAACAAAAATTCATCCAGCAGGAGAAGAAAATTGCGGTCAAGCTTCGCGCGACAAACGTGGAGTAGGTCGAAAGCTGTGCCCGGCGCGTTACGTCACCCAGAAGACATGGCCATCACACTGCAGCGTGTCATCCACCCGTGCTTCCCTTCTTTCATGTCGGCGCCACGATCGCCCTACAGCCCTGACCCTATATCATGGCTCTCCCTTCCAGAGCATAGCCATTTTAGGACAGTGTACTGTGAAAAACCCACTACTCCTAGGTTCATCACGATGCCTGGGGATCTGGTGCATAACGGTCAAGCGGGGTGTAAGTTTAAGTGCATCAAAGATCAAAGCCACCGGCTCAGACAACGGTGCAGACAGGGAACGGAAGGGGAGGGGGTGGCGGGGGTCATTTGGCGCGTGCACACACGCACAGCCCGGCCGGCTCAGGCAGCTAAAACATAGCCTTCGAGATTTGCTTCTACCCCATCAGAGACATCTCTGGAGCGTACTGGAGCGTGGATTAAGGCGGCACTTATAGCGCAAACAAAGCCAAGTTGCAGATTTTCAGTAGCCCAAATATAGCCTCATAGCCAACTCGTCCAAGTCGACGCCAAATTTTTTTTTACTGTAGCCCCGTTTGGCTATATATAGCCAAACCTGGCAACACTGGGTACATCACAATATCGGCATGGGTATGAAAATTTAGTGGGGTGCATCCGGTGCATGATAATTCCATGGACATATGTATTCGTTTGTAGTCTGCGGGGGGCGGTGACTTCTTGCTTGCTTAATTTTGGATGTGGTAAAGGATATTGTCTTCTTTCGAGTAGGTAATCTTGCACTATTACGGAGTAGATGGGAATGTCCTCCACCCTCGTCGATTTCCGGAGCCCGTGGGGTAGGAAATTCCTGCTGGTATGCTCTCGGGAGACAGCGTGTGCTGCTTCGTTTCCTGCCAGGTATTCGTGGCCTGGGGTCCATACGACGTAGGTTTCGGGTAGTTCTTGGCGTCTTGTTATCTCATTTAGAATTTTCACTGCTGCGGCAGAGATTCGGCCTCTTTGTGGGTTTCTACATGCCGTTTCCGAGTCGTTCAAGATAATTGCTGTCTCCTTGCATGTGACGATGCCGAGGATAATGGCTACTTCCACCGCCGTTTCTGGATTTCTGGCCGGTATGGTGGCAACGACTAGCTCATTCCCTTGGTTGTTGGTGACGGTAATTGCGTAGGCTCTTCTACCTGGGTATTTTGCCGCATCTGTATATCTCGTGTCGGGGTTCCTTGAGTATTTCTTAATTAGCGCTCGAACTCTTGCTTGTCTTCTGTCTTTGTTGTGTGTTGCATGCATATGTTTCGAGGTATTGCAGCGACAGAGATAGAGTCACGGAGAAGTGACGGCAATCGGGCTTTCACGTCTGAGTCTGCTATAAAGTTTTCGCTGTATGCGAGTTTGCGAAGTACTGCTCTTCCTGTTTGAGTCAGCTTAAGGCGTTCCAGCTGGCTGGCCCTGTGCGCTTCACTCATTTCTTCCAAGATTTTATGGAGGCCAAGTTTGAGTAGTGTCGTAGTTGATATCGTACTGGGAAGTCTAGCTAGTGCGCTCTTGATTGCCTTTCTGATGACGATGTTGAGTTTTCAATTTCAGCTTTCTTGAGCAGTGTAGATATGGGGTGCCTAATGTAATCCGGCTTATAAGGAGTGCTTGGATAATTTGGACGGTTTCTTGCTCTTTAAGTCCCCTTCTTAGGGTGGTTATACGCCTAAGGAGATGAATTACTTGTGTTAGGGTCTTCCGAAGCTTCGGAAGTGTAGCTGCGCCAGAACCGTCTTTATGTAGTGTGAAACCAAGGACGCGGAGGGAGTCAACTTGAGGTATGTCGATTCCATTGAGTGTGACGTTAGGATCTGGGGCGACGTAGCCTGGTCTTCCCCGGGTCCTTGCATTGAGTATAAGTAGCTCTAATTTTTCGGGGACGCACTGGAGACCGCATCTTGAGAGGTACTGTTCTATCTGATCGATTGCCTCTTGGAGGGTAGCTTGCTGTCGGCCGGTTGTCGACGTTTTTGTTGATAGCGTTATATCGTCGGCGTATATTGCAGGCCTTAAGCCTTCGATGTAATCGAGTTGTTGCGGGAGCTTAATCATGGCGAGGTTGAACAACAAAGGTGAAATGACTGACCTTTGTGGAATGCCTTTGTTGGGCATTTCGAATTTGTCGCTCGGATATTGCCGATTCCCACCGCAGCCGTGCGATCCTTGAGAAAGTCATGTGGGTATTGGTAGGTCTGCATTCCGTAGTTTGTGTCTTGGAGCTTCTGGAGGATTGCATCATGGTTCACATTATTGAAGGCTCCTTTTAAATCTATTGCTAAAATAGAGAACTTTTTGTGGCGTTCTAGGTAGTCCAAGAGGTCTTCCTTGAGCTCTAAGAGTATATCTTGTGCTGAGAGGAGCTGTCTGAAGCCAAACATTGTGTCAGGCATGAGTCCTGAGCCTTTTAGGTATGTGGTGAGGCGATCGTGAACCATGTGTTCGAGAAGCTTTCCAGCGCAGGAAGTCAGGGAGATGGGCCGTAGGTTGGTGATTTCTAGTGGCTTGTTGGGTCTTGGAATCATAATGACTTCTGCGTGCTTCCATTCTGCCGGGAGCTCACATTCTTTCCAGCAGTTATTCTTGTAGTCAAGGAGTCCATTTAGGCCCTCGTTTGGGAGGTTTCGTAGGATCCTGTTGGTCACTTTGTCATTTGCTGGCGGTGTGTTACGGGTCAATTTGGCAAGAGCGGCGGGGAGTTCAGGATGCGTAAAGGGGCTGTCGAGGGTCAGGTTTGGTTCGCCTTTGTACGGTGGGGGATCACAGACCTTGGGGGCATTGTCTCCGACAAGCTTATGCTTGATTTCTTCCAAAATTTGTTTCTCAGTTCCTGGATGAGAGTGAATGATTTTCTTGAGGTCATGTCTTTGTTGGGTCTTGGTTTCGGTGGTAGCTAGAAGGGCTTGCAGTATGTGCCAGGTCTTGTTTGTGCTTAGTGTGCTTTGAAGTTGGTCGCACAGCTTATGCCAGTTCTGACTGCTGAGTTTATCTGCGTATTCTTCTGCTTGCTTTGTTATGTGAGCGATCAGTTTCTGCAGTTTGCGGTTATGTTTCGTCTTTTACCACCGCCTCAGTAGTCCTCTTCTGGCATCCGAAAAATGTAGGAGATGAGAGTCTACGGCCGGTGTGTCCATTGTGAGTTGGGTGACTTCAGTGTGCTTCTCCGCCGTCTTGACCACTTCGGCGAGCCACTCTTCAATGTTTTTGATGTTTTTTGCTATGTCATGCTCTGTAAATGCCTTCCAGTCGATCAGCCTTGGCGTTCCGGTCCTGCTCGGCTTCTTATGGTGCAGGGTTTCAAGCTGAAGGATGTGGCGATCGCTGCCGAGATTTTCTTCCAGTCGGATCCATTCGGCCTTGGAGATCTCTATCTTAAAGGTGAGGTCGAGATTTGTATCCTTGGTTACACTGTTGCCTATTCCAGTCGTTAGTTTAGGATCATTCCAGAGGGTGAGGTGATTCTGTTGGGCCGAATCGTGCACTCGCGCTCCTTTCTTCATCGTGTGCTGGTAACCCCATGCTGTATGGGGGACATTAAAATCCCCCATAACTACAAGTTTATGGCCTTTAGATATCCTTCTGGTTTCCGTGATGAACTTTACAAAGTCGAATAACGGATCCCTGGGTGGACTATGTAAGCATAGGACGTATAGTCTTTGTCGTGTCTTCTTCTCAGGTAGCACTTCCACTAGGGTGTGTTCCACGGTTGTTCCCTGGATTGTGCGATCTTGCGTGGTGAGATTTTTCTCAGTCAGGATGGCTGTTCTCTGAGATACGCTGTGTGTATCATATCCCTATAAGCGCAGATTGGTCTGATAAGTTTCTTGGATAGCGATGATATCTGGTTGCTCCTGCTTGGTCAGTTCCTGGAGGTTTGTTCTTTTGGTTCGTATAGAGCGACAGCTCCATTGCCACAGCTTCATTAGAAGTTCTGGGAATCTCTTCTTGGGATTACTCGCCATCTTAATCAATATCGTTGTTTTCGCCCCGGGCCACGGATTCCGGTCTGGCTGCATTATGGAGGTCATTACGTGCTTTCTTGCGAGCCGTGTCGGTGTTGTTGAGTAGCTTTTCTACTGTGCTTTTCGTTACGTGGTTCTGCTTGGCATAGGACATGAAGTTGCTGAGGTCTTGGAGGGTAGCATGGATAGGCGCAAACTGAGTGGTGATGTGTTGCTGGAGCTGTTGTGTTACCTCCTTTGCAAAAGTGGTCATGGCCTCCGGTATCTGCTTCCGGACCTCCATTATTACAATTTCCTTGATTCGTTCTTCCGTAAGGGGTGGTGGGATGTTTGGTATTCCTTGAGGTTTCGAGGCTTGATTGGCGGTGTGTTGTTCTTTGCACTTTTGTATAAGCTTGTCAATGATGGCTTGTTGATTTTTGGAGTTCCTGCTCGCAGATATCGTTCGGTTTGCGTGGGTTCTTGTGCTCGTGTGTTTCCCCCTGCAGCGTCTGCATACGTGACTCGCTTTTGTGGGTTGCACGTACAGGATCAAGACCGCGTTCTTGACCGGGGTACTTCGTTTGCTTGGCCGAGTGTTGATTTGGAGTCACTTCTGGATCTTCGTGGACCGTATAGTGAGGTACTGCTTGATTCGGATAGTGCCGGGAAGTCGGAGTCTGACTTTGAGTTCCATCTGCGTTGCTGCTCTTGGATCTGGTTTTCCCATTGTAGTCTAATCTGGTACGGTGGTGGATTTGGTTTGAGTTTATGTCGGCACTCCTTTCCTGCTGTCTCATGGGGTTATTGACATATTTCACAACTGAGTTGGCAGTCATGATCTTCCGGTCAATTTTCCAACCCGCATATGTAGCAGAAGTTGATAAGGGGTTTCGGGCAGAGATCTTGCCGGTGCCCTAGTTCTGCGCAAGCTCTGCAGTATTGCACGGTTTTCCTGTATGGTTTGCAGCGGTAATCACAGCATTTATATATATGATGTGTATGGGACGTGCGGTCCGTCGAAGTAGATGAGTGCTGTCGACGATCTTCCCAGCATGCGTGCTGCGTGAACCGTGTATCATGCGGATACTGGTAGCCCTTGTTCCTGGCGGGATGTTGTAGATTACGCCCTTGCTGATGCCCTCTGGCGTCCTGACATTTGCTTTAACTTCGTAAATGGACAATCCAAGCTGGATGCTGGTGATATTGCTACATGCATATTGCGTGTTTATTCTGGACGATGCGCGCGGACGCTTAGACGAAGAAGATGAACTGCTCTGGGCTCTCGAGCTATCGGCTGATCTGGCCAGCGCTGCAGCTATCTTTTGTAAATATACTTGTAAATAGTCTCCTGTACTTAATCCTTCGTTCGCGTAACATTTTGGTGGAGCGTGCCGTTCCCCGTCCTCACCACGGAGCTCCGCAGCGGCCGCACCGTCCAGCTTTCCGCCATGGCTCCCGGTGACGACACCTCGTCTGCTGCTACTACTGCAACTCCAACCACAACGTACGTCACGGTTGCCACTCCCGGCGACCTGGCATATTCTCCGGCCAAGATAATGCCGACGTTGATGACTGGCTACGCATGTATGAGCTTGTTAGACGCAACAACCACTTGGACCCTACCATAATGCTAGCTAATGTCCTCTTCTACTTGGGCGGAACTCCTCGTGTCTGGTTCCGGACACACGAGGAGGAGATCTCTAGCTGGGACGCTTTCAAGGAGAAGCTCCGCGACCTCTTTGGAAATCCGACCGGTCGGCAGCAGGCTGCAAGAAAAGAGCTTGCTACACGAGTACAGTCTTCCACTGAATCGTATGTCTCGTACATACAAGACGTGCTAGCTCTTTGCCGGAAAGTCGACGAGAACATGGTCGAAGTTGACAAGGTTGGCCACGTTCTCAATGTGATTGCGGACGACGCGTTGAACTTGTTGATCTTCAACAATGTGTCTACTATCAACGTCATTGTCAAGGAATGCCGCCGCTTTGAGCTCGCCAAAAGCCGCCGCGTCATTCCACAGTTCTCCCGGCTCTCTAACACGGCTGCGACGTCGTCCTGCGTCGCCCTTACCGCTTCACTCCCTCCGATGAGACCGTCACGCGTATTGTTCGCCGCGAGCTCGAGGCTGCCAGTCCTACCACGTTCCATCCGTGCCCACTTGACCCCCCCAATTGACCAACCAGCCCCAGCGATCTCCCTCATTCAGGAGGTTGTGCGGCAAGAGTTCGCCAACCTCGGTTTTCCTGCTGCCTGCTCCATCTCCCGACCTGACGCCCGACTGGTGCCGACAGCTGCGCCTCGCAGCGATCTGTCATGCGTTATGTCTTTGTTTGGTGTACATGCGATGATTATATTCTCGACATGTTGCACTTGAATCCGGATGTTGTCAGAAGTCTTTTTGGGACAGCTTGCTAGCTCGGCCGATGGCATGTGTCACCAATGTCCATTTGAAGAGTTGTAATCCCGTCGTTGGTCTGTAGATGATCTTCGTGTGGTCCACTGCCAAAGGCGGAAGTCTCGGTTTCCTATAATGTGGCATGTTTCCCAAAACAGGTTTTGTTGCTCCGGCTTGCTGCGTTCGCTGTTGGTCTGCTTCCTTGGATGTGGGTTTTATATGCACCTGAGTCGTCTTTCCTCTTCTCTCCTATGTGTGCCATTTTTCCTGGATGTTTATCGCCTTTCCGCTGTTCTCGTCATACGTCCACTCCGCTTCCAGTTGTTGCTGTTCTTGTATCGTCGCCACATGCATTTCAACGCTGTTATTTTCCTGGTTCAGTTCCCGTGCAGTTCTTGCTGTGTCGGATGCGTCAATCATTGATACTTAGCGGAAGCGCCGAGTCCCTCTCGAAGAGAGTGAGCAGCGGCTCACGAGCCACGGGACACGGGTCAAGCGCGTTCGGCAGGCCACTTACTCTTGTAGGATTAGCTCCGTGAGCGTGGCGTGAAACGTTCAAACTGCCAAAAATGACGGTAATTCCAAGTACCGTTCATAAACTTTATATCTTCCGGTTCGACTTCTCTTGCCGATTCCGTCGATGCCACAGTTTCGATGAATTCAGCCGCTATGGGGCTAAGCAGTGCTGGTGCACTTCGCATGGGCTCCTGCGTTTTTCGGCAATTTTCCGGATACTTCCTTTTTTTAATCTCGAAAGCAAATGGCAAGAATATGAGTAAACCACTTCTGTCCAGTACCAGATGCACCGGACATCACACCCAGAAATAATGTTTTCAGTAACCTGTCGCAAGTGAATTTTGAAAAAAAAAAAGGCATCTGAAATATATTGTACAAGGGGTCATGGGAGGATCAAATCAATAATTCAGTTTACCCCTTTGCCCTAACACAGGGTAACCAGCAATAATATGGAGTGGCTAAGCTCCCTGTGTTTACCTCCATTCTTATTATTTGCTTCGCCAGAAGCACATTATTCTAGTTTGCAGAAAACCTAGTGCTTAAGCTGCATACTTACTACCCGCTGCATAGGCGCCCATAAGCAAGAAACTACGACGTAGCCAATACGCTTTTGTTATTCTATAGAGTGCCCATGACTGTTGCACATGTGCAGGTGCGTAATTTCGTTGTTTTTTTTTTCCGAACCAAACTGGAGTCAATGATAACGTCAGGCGTGTCGCTGCTTCAGTTCTTGAGGTAAACGCATGAGCGCGTTTCGAATTTCCGCCAGCTGTAAAAGACAATTCGGAGGCCATTAGACTCAGCGATAACAATTTGATATGACGTGTAGGCATGACATGCAGCGAAGCGAGACAAGGACGCAACCCAGTTTTTTTTTGCGTTTTTTTTTTCTTTTGTACCATCCTTTTTTTTACAATAAAGCACCTTTAATGAGAATAACAAAAAGTGACACTTTGGTCCGAAGGGAAATTGAGAGCGATACCGAGGTTTAGAGTTGCGCTTGAGCTCCTCTGGACGGTCTCTAAACTACAAGCGGGTCACCTTTGCACGCAGGCATAAGAACGACGATTGTCCGGCTCATCATATTGTCGGTGACTGGAGGCAGAAGAGCAGACAACCCGCAGATGCATCACTACCGGGGTTCCTGCACGGGCCGACTGCTTCCCGCCACGTGACGTCGACTACATTACCGGAGCGGCGCATGGTGACGCCTACATCGAATACATAAGCAAGCAAACGCCGACCGACAGCATTCACAGCGGATCGGGCAGCCGCCTTTGGACGACTGCTAACCGTTTATTCTGCGCACTTCAGGTAGGCATTTCTTATGTGCAATCCGGCGCAGCTTTCATTTGCGACTCCCGATGTGCCCTGAATCCAACTTGTACATTGAAGCTTTGTTTCTTTTGTTGTTATACAACCATTTACACAGGAAAATATTTTCCTAGGCGACGAAATGTAGAACAAGAAGTTAGATGCCCTGACAGAACTTTGATTTCGCCAATTCCTATTTGCCTCTGGCTGCGTGACCATTCTTGGCCGATCCTCCAGAAAGTGTATGCATGTGCCACGGTGACACAAGCGGTACAGAATCCTTAACAGGAAGCTTGAGCTCGGGCCCAACTCCGACGTGGCTGATTCCAATATTTGTAAAATGCAGAAATGCTTTGCTGAGATAACCGATGGACCGATTTCAATGAAATTTGTTGCATTTCAGAAAGCAAGTTGACTTCTAGTGACTGTTGGAAGCATGAATTTTTTATTTATGGCCGGAATTGTTTTTAAAGAACTTTCAAAAAATTGGTAAGTTCGAGAGAAATAGACGCATGAAGTTTACAAATTAATAGCTCTGCATCAATAACAGATATCGCGGTTCTCTTCCAAGGCAGACAAATTCGATACGTTAATTTATATCTTAAGTGAATTGTGTACGCCGTGTACAAGGGTCCTGTAAAAGCTGTACTTTCATATTACAAAATACGTTTATATCCATGTGTAACTTATCAATTTTGTCCGTTTTAGATGTGCTATTAGATGAAATTCACAGAATTGTGATATCGTTTCTCATTGCTGAGTTCCAGAGTCGTAAACTTGATAATTTCGTTTTCTGATAATTTGCGATTCTGGCCAATCTTTATATAAAAACTGACGACTTGAATCAAAAATTTGATACGGACAATCACTAGATTTTAAGTGTTTCTTTTATATGCAATAAACCGCGTCAAATTCCGTGCAGTGGTCGCCGAGAAAAACGAATTCTCCTTTTACATGTATTTAGACCGGAGCACTCGAGCTAAAGCTTCCTCTTAAGCTGTGGTTGATGCGTGTCGTACTTTTCTGCGTATACACCTGTCACCACCATTCCTCCGTCGACGAGTATATTATATCATCGCCTTATTTCATGGTGCATTGCTGCGTGTAGGTCTCTCACTGTGCATCCAACGTATTCGGATATTGCATTTCGGCAAAGCTTGTGAGCGGTGTACTGCATAAACACAAATATTGCATAAGGATAAATTCGTTAGTTCTGTGGTAAGTAACCATAAAAGCATCGCATTATATTTCGCGTTGAATAGAAAAAAAAGTTGCAATATTCTACACATCATCTTTACTTGCAAAGCATTAAAACTACCGCTTCACTGTTTCAATGATTTTAAGGTTTTTAATGTCATACGCGTAATCGACATTTTCCCGGCCGTCATGTTATCTAATCCCAACAGAACTACATTTGCGGTCCATAATTACCTTTTACTGCCAAAAATATGTACAAATTATGGAAAAATGAACATTATTTTCTCTTGAATTTCGTTGTGGAATACACTCACATCTTAACTGAAAGAAATAATGCCTATTTATGTATTTAGGAAAAAGCTAAAAGTGTTTTTATTCGATGTGCAACTGTTGCGTTCCGCCAACTTCGTTAAGTCAGTGTGTTTCATGATGATTTTCTAGGTAATAATTGAAATATTTGACGCTGCCTTTGTTAAGATTAACATTTTAAATTTGTTTTTGGTGTTATATGTTCGCTTTATCAGTTTCGTAGTGTATTAACATAGGAGGTCCCGCCTGCGGTTTGTAACCTTGGGACCTCCTGCATATGTTCCTGTGTTGTATTCTCTTATTATACCACTAATAAAGATTGATTGGTTGATTTATTGAGTGACTAACCTTCGCTTTACGTAGATACCAACATGTGCATTGTATCTCCGTCTTTCTTGTTGTTCGCTGTTTTTAATGTATGTGCTCAGCAACGTTGACTTGCGTTCGATGCTTTCGGAAAGCATTGGCATTTCGCGTTCAGTCAATAAAAAAAAAGCCGAACCAATCTCACGATGACTGTCGTCGGCTGATGCGTTAGCACTGACAAACAGAGCGTTGCTGCCAGCATCGAAGCGAGTTCTGTATGACAGCGCTTACTGCCGCGAGGCTCCTCTTTGGCTCTTCAATAAGAACAGTTGGCGCCATCTAGCGCTTCCGCCACGAAGCTTAGGCTAGCATTCCAAAAGCAGGACACAACGCTGAGAAACGGGCCATGTGGCCACTGGGATCCTCTTTTGCACTTCAGTCTGGTCACCCAGCGTTATCTAGTGGCGCTGCCGAGAAGTCCGCGGGTGGCCACCGAGGAGGAAGCTTGGTGCACCGGTGACTGCGAACACTGAGAATTGTTCCCTCGCTAGCGCCAAACTAAGTGACACATATTCATTGACCTAAGTTGTTGAGACGTTCTTTAAACGCGGCACATACGTAGTGCATTCATAGCGCAGCTCGCTGGAGTCTTTTGCGTTAAAGGCGTTCATTGAAAAGCGGCACCTTCCCAGTGCATTTTTGGCGCAGCCTTGCTAATGCGTAGAATCTCTGTTCTTGAGGAACCTTTGTGATGTTGGTTCGATTCTGCCGAGCATCCGATAAGTTGAAGGGGTCTTTTTCGTCATTGTATAGCGGCACTTTTCCAGCGGCAGATACCTAGCTACACAAGTTGGCGTCAAAGAGGTTCATTGAGGACCAGCTAAGACTAGCATAGATCGAGTGGCACATACCCCGTGTTTCAAATCGGCTTGAAAGAGTTCGTTCTAACAACAGTGCTTAGCCAGTTCCGCAGATATAGAAACTCATGTCGGTGGGAAAGAGGTTTATTGAAGAGCAGCTTCTATGCACACATGCGACGAACTTAAGGACCCAAGTTTCTCCAATGGTTAGTTTTGAACCCTGTTTTCTCATCAAAGTAGCATGATGCCCTAACAATTCAGCCACCGACTGCCCAGTGACTCAAGTAGGCGGAAAAACGGTTAGGTACATAGATAGATAGATAGATAGATAGATAGATAGATAGATAGATAGATAGATAGATAGATAGATAGATAGATAGATAGATAGATAGATAGATAGATAGATAGATAGATAGATAGATAGATAGATAGATAGATAGATAGATAGATAGATAGATAGATAGCACCCGGAAATTGCGGAAAGTACACAAAGAATGCAAAAGCGCCAATTCCAAAGGTCACCGTGACATGAGAGACCCAGTCACATGGCTCTAATCTTCACGGCCATCAGGTAATCCCGTAGCCAGGCATGGAAAAAGAACCATCAACTGGGAAACCAGGATGTTCCAGAGGTAGTAACAGGTGGAAAAGGGGCAGAATTCACAAAGTCTTTCGTTCGCAGTTACTGTTTGCAATTGGTCATTCATCTTCGCTACTATTTCTGTAAGCTACTGTAACGTGCCAGATTTGCAAAAGCTCAGTATAAGCGATACTTGATATATTTCGCTTACTGAAATGGCCCAGCGTCTTTAACGTCCGATAGAGGAGCTTAGATATGGACGCTGTATTAAAGGCATTTTCATTACAACGCGAGACCTTAGGGCCCATTGCTGATTGTTTCATGAGGTTTAATGACGTAAAGCAAGTCTGTGGCAATGAGAAAAGCCGTAGTGGTAGCGGTCGTGATGGTAAAAAATAATTTTGACCATCAGGGGTTCTTTTAACATCATCATCATAATCAGCTTATATTTATGTCCACTGCGTGACGAAGGCCTCTCTCTGCGATCTCCAATTACCCCTATCTTGCGCTAGCTCATTCCAACTTGCGCCTGTAAATTTCCTAACTTCACCATCCCATCGGGTTTTCTGCCGACCTCGACTGCGCTTCCCTTCTCTTGGTATCCATTCCGTAACCCTAATGGTCCACCGGTTATCCATCCTTCGCATTATATGGCCTGCCCAGCTCCATTTCTTCCGCTTAATGTCAACTAGAATATCGGCTATCCCCGTTTGTACTCTGATCCACACCGCTCTCTTCCTGTCTCTTAAAATTAGTCCTAAAATTTCGTTCCATCGCTCTTTGTGCGGTCCTTGACTTCTTCCCGAGCTTGTTTTCTAAACCAAGTTTCGGCTCCATATGTTAGCACCAGTAGAATGCAATGATTGTAGACTTTCTTTTCAACGACAGTGGTAAGCTCCCAGTCAGGATTTGGTAATGTCTGCCGTATGCACTCCAACCTAACTTTATTCGTCTGTCAATTTATTTCTCATGATCAGGGTCCCCTGTGAGTAATTGACCTATAGATAAACGTACTCCTTTGCAGACTCTAAAGGCTCACTGGCGACCCTGAATTCTTGTTGCCTTCCCAGGCTATAGAACATTACCTCTGTCTTCTGCATATTGAATTTCAACACTATTCTTACACTTTCTCGGTTAAGGTCATCAATCATTTGTTGTAATTCATCGCCATTGTTGCTGAATATGACAATGTCTCATGCAAACCTAAGGTTGCTGATATATTCGCCATTGATCCTCCCTCCTAAGCATTCCCAGTCTGAGAGTTTTAATACTTCTAAGCTTTATTGAATAGCATGCAAGTTTTTCTTTAACTGGCGCCTAAACTTAGGTGCCCGAGCGTTATTTCATTTCACACTCGCCAAAATATGGTCGACGTCGCCGGGAATTGAACCCCGGGTCGTCATGAGCAGCAGCAGAACGCCCCATTACCACACTGAAATCGTAATACGTAGGCTGTTATTGATTTCGCCTCCACTGCAGTGAGAATAGCACACAGCCTCGAGTCGAACCAGTAACCTCATTTTGGGTAATGTTCAAATAATGTGGGTTTTTATTTTCCACCAACCACAATATATCCGCCCTTTCGTTTTGGTAGTGAACATGGTTCACTGCTGAAATTACCGGCGTACCGCAAAATGTGGCTATGAGAGCAGCCGCAAGAATACATTCTGCAGTGATAATGATGCACATGCATGAACCGGTCTCACTTGGTAAAGTTCAACATATTATCTATTATCTTCTCTCGCAAGCGGCATCACTCTCAGGTAATCACTAGGTTTGGAAGTTTAATATGAACGCCAGTGATTGCGCACCAATATTTTTCAAATAATCTTGTAGAGATACATGACACAGTTGTTTTCTCTCTTTTTGTTTCCTCTGGTATTTCTAGGACAAAGAATTCATGCCCCTCTGACGAGCCTTCAGTCGGAAAAGCACCTAAACTACTTCCGGTGGTAGTTGCCCGAACTCCAACGGTGCGTGCGTGAAAACCAGCGATGGTGCCTGCGGCAGAGTACGCCGTGTTCAGCGTCTTAATGGCCCTCAACCTAGGACTGGGCCTATACTTTTCCCTGCCGCGGAAAAAAGCAAGCAGTGCTGACACTAAGGCAGAGGTGTTCCTGGGGAGCCGAGTGCTTCGCGTCTTTCCTCTTGCAGCATCGGTGGTTGCCAGCCTCATCTCTTCCACCGGCATGGTGGGCATGACGGGCCACTTTTACGCTTACGGCTTTCACTTCATGTGGACCTCGCTCACCACCATACTACTCGCACCCGTGGCTGGCTGGCTATTCGTGACTGTCCTATACGAACTGCGTGTCACCTCCATCTTCGAGGTGAGACAGACGGCCTTTCGTTTTTATTGCAACTTTCATTGCCCTTCCCACAATCAGCATGCTGCCGCTGCGCCTGGCTTAGCTGAACATGGCAGGCTTTCAGACTTGCAACCCTTTCTTGTAAGTCCGACCTTTGAGCTTCTCTCTTATAATAAACTTGTTTTCCTTTCTCCCACTCTTAGAAGCGATATTAAGCGGCCTGCATTGATGCTAAGAGCTGTACCATATTTTTCTTACCCTAGTGTAGTCTATGGCTTAACTTATACAAACAAAAGCTCCTTGGGCGTTAAACTCATATGTTTCTGTTCGATAAATACGTTACTCGTATTGACACGTATACATGTTTATCTTTCACCAGTGGCCGCTTTCCACCGGCTAACAAATGTTAAACGTTATCACTCGGCGCCGGACGCGCCTGTATCGGAAGTTTCTAGAACGTTATCGATGCTTCTTTCCATTGCCTGTTTTCACCGACGCTTCTGTTATCTGATTGCATGACTGACGCGAATTGTCTAGAACTTTCTGGAAGACACGCGGGCATCAGGGATTAATCTAGAACCTTCGATGACTCAGGTATAAAAGCCGACGCGTTTCGCCGCTGATCAGATTTTCGACGATCGCCGACTGTGTTCGCCGCTATCGTTGTGCTTTGAGTGTACCTTGATTTCGTGGCCACAGGTTCGCCCAATAAACAACCAGTTTCGTCGTACACAGTTTTACGACTGTTTTCTTCAGCGTCACTACTACGTGACATCTGGTGGAGGTGCTAGTGTGTTCATGCAGCGAACGCCCCCGCAAAGCCGCGATCCAAGCCCGAAACCGGAGGACAACGCCAACGTCACCAAGGACCAGCGAGCTAGCCGTAGGCAGCAAGGACTTCTGCCGGAGTACGGACTTCTTCCCGAGAAGACCACAGCGATCAAGGCCAAGTCAACGACCTCAATGGCAGCCCCAGCGTCCCCCATCCTGCTGCAACAACCCCGGGAGCCCCCGACCTTCCGTGGATCATCGGCTGAAGACCCTGAAACCTGGCTGGAGACATACGAGCGGACCGCGACGTTCAACAAATGGAGCGACGACGACAAGCTACGCCATGTCTATTTTTCGTTGGATGACGCTGCTCGGACCTGGTTTGAGAACAGAGAGACCACCCTGGTTACGTGGGACCTTTTTCGTGAAAACTTCGTGAGGACCTTCACGAGTGTCGTACGAAAGGAGAGGGCAGAGGTTCTCTTAGAAACCAGAGTGCAATTGCCGAACGAGAACATCGCGATCTTCACGGAGGAGATGACTCGCCTCTTCCGCCACGCCGACCCCGATATGTCTGAAGAAAAGAAAGTTCGGTTCTTGATGCGGGGTGTCAAAGACCAACTATTCGCCGGATTGATGCGCAACCCGCCCAAGACTGTCGCCGAATTTCTTTCCGAGGCTACAACGATCGAGAAGACGCTTGAAATGCGGGTCAGGCAATACAACCGCCGTGCCCTGACCAACTACGCCGACGCTCAAGCGTTAGGCGCCGACGACCTGCGCGAGACCATCAGAGCGGTCGTTCGCGAGGAGCTGCATAAGCTCTTTCCCAGGTTGCAGCCTCACGTGGCATCTATCGCCGACGTCGTCAAAGACGAAGTTCAGCGCTCACTTGGGGTTCCCGATGTGCAGCCACAATCGCCGCAACCCCAGCCGGAAGCGCTGACCTACGCCGCCGTCGCCCGTCGTCAAGGCCCCCCTCCGCGCTCGCGCCAGGGCCCCGTAACGCCGCAGTTCCGTCGTCCACTGCCGCCGCCGCCAGCACGCCCGCCCGTCGCCCAGCGCAGCTACCAGAGGAAGACGGACATTTGGCGCGCCCCCGACCACCGCCCGCTCTGCTATCACTGCGGGGAAGCCGGCCATGTCTACCGCCGATGCCCATACCGCGAAATGGGCCTACGAGGGTTCCCCGTCAACGCGCCGCGTCCCGATCGAGGTGAACGACCGCGCGACATCGCCGACTACCTCGCCGGAGCCCAGTGGCAATCACGACGATCCTCGCGCTCGCCGTCACCAGGCAACTACATCTCGCTGCATCGCCGTCAGTACAACGGTCCCACCCGGGGCCGATCTCCCAGCCCTTACCCGGGAAACTAAAGGCAGCAACCGATGGAGGTGCGGTTGCTGTACGACGCAATGCCGAAGATCCTCCGACGCCGCCGACGACGACGATTCGCGATTCATCACGACGAGATATCAGCACGCCGCCTAGCAACAGCCTTGATAGCACTTCGCCGCCGAAAGAAGACCTTCCGACGCGACGTAGCAGCAGCAGAGCAAGCCGACGCAGCCGTGATCCGACGCCACGAATTAACCGCAACGCCAGACGCCGGTCTACCAATCTAGACGTGCTCATCGATGGCCATAACGTCACCGCTCTCGTCGACACTGGAGCCGACTATTCCGTCTTCAGTGGCCCGTTCGCCGCCAAGTTGAAGAAGGTGAAAACAGCCTGGCAAGGACCCGATATCCGGACAGCGGGAGGCCACCTAATAACGCCGACTGGAATCTGCACAGCGCGAGTCACGGTAAACAACCGCACTTACCCGGCGAGCTTCGTAATCCTGCAGCACTGCTCCAGGGATGTCATCCTAGGCATGGACTTTCTAAATCAACACGGTGCAGTCATCGACTTAAGGTCCAAGTCGATAACGCTTTCAACGCACAACGCAATACCACCGGACACAAGCATAAGTTACCATGCCTTGAATGTGCTTGACGAACAAGTCACCGTTCCGCCTCGCTCCAGCGTAATGATTTCCGTCGGTACCGAAGTGCCTGCAGACATAGAGGGCGTCATCGAGGGCGATCATCACTTACTGCTCGACCGTGAAATTTGCGTCGCTAGAGGCATAGCTGAGCTACGTGCAGGGAAAGCAAGGGTGATGCTCACGAACTTCAGCCCCGAATACAAGCACATTAACAAAGGCACCACGGTCGCCTACATCGACGAAATAGTACAAGCCAGCAGTGCGTTCGCCTTCACGGATTCCAGTGCACCTGCAACGACGACTATAGTACCTGAACCAACTTTCGACGTCAATCAGAACCTTCCCAGGCACAAGAAAGAACAACTAAAGGCTCTGCTCCTGCAATACGAGGACTGCTTCTCGTCGTCCTCAAAAGTTCGACAAACCCCTGTCGCCAAGCACCGCATCATAACCGACGAAAATGTCCGGCCACTCCGTCAGAGCCCGTACCGAGTTTCGGCGCGCGAACGCGAGGCCATAAGGCAACAAGTCGACGAAATGCTACGCGACGACATCATCCAGCCGTCCAAGAGTCCGTGGGCGTCCCCCGTGGTGTTAGTGAAGAAGAAGGATGGAACCCTACGTTTCTGCGTCGATTATCGTCGCCTCAACAAAATCACGAAGAAGGACGTATATCCCCTCCCACGGATTGACGACGCCTTGGATCGACTCTACAACGCAAAGTATTTTTCGTCGATGGACCTCAAAACCGGCTACTGGCAAATCGAAGTCGACGAGAGGGACCGGGAGAAGACTGCCTTTATAACACCAGACGGACTGTTCGAGTTCAAGGTCATGCCGTTTGGTCTTTGCTCGGCGCCTGCCACTTTCCAACGTGTCATGGATACAGTACTGGCAGGCTTGAAGTGGCAGACTTGCCTCGTCTATTTGGACGACAGTCGTTGTGTTTGCCTCAACCTTCGAGGAACACCTCCGGCGCCTTGAAACAGTTCTTCAAGCAATCAAGACCTCCGGACTCACGTTGAAGCCAGAAAAGTGCCGCTTCGCATATGAGGAGCTCTTGTTTTTGGGCCACGTCATCAACAAGTCTGGAGTGCGCCCCGACCCTCAGAAAACTGCGGCCATCTCCAACTTTTCTCCGCCCGCTGACAAGAAGGCAGTGCGTAGATTTCTTGGACTGTGCGCCTACTACAGGCGCTTCGTCAAGAATTTTTCACGGATCGCTGAGCCACTGACGTATCTCACGAAGGCCGACGTCGAGTTCAAGTGGGAGACGCCGCAAGTCGAAGCATTTGAAGAACTGAAGCGACGCCTGCAATCGCCGCCAATACTTGCGCATTTCGACGAAAATGCCGATACCGAAGTCCACACCGACGCAAGCAGCGTAGGACTCGGCGCCGTGCTTGTGCAGAGGACTGACGGACTAGAAAGGGTTGTAAGTTACGCTAGCCGGTCGCTATCGAAGGCGGAAGCAAATTATTCCACAACAGAAAAGGAGTGCCTCGCCATCATCTGGGCTACATCAAAGTTTCGCCCCTACCTCTATGGCAGGCCCTTTAAAGTTGTAAGCGACCACCACGCCTTGTGTTGGCTAGCTAACTTGAAGGATCCTTCAGGTCGCCTCGCACGATGGAGCCTGAGACTTCAAGCATTCGACATCACCGTCGTTTACAAGTCCGGGCGAAAGCACGCTGACGCCGATTGTTTGTCTCGCGCCCCCGTCGAACCTCCGCCACAAGACGACCAGGATGACGACACTTTCTTGGGACCCATCAGTGCCGACGAATTCGCCGAACAACAGCGAGCCGACCCGGAACTAAGGAGCCTTGTAGACTACCTGGAAGGCAAGACCGTCATTGTGCCGAAGGCGTTCAGGCGAGGATTGGCGTCGTTCTTCTTGCAAAACGACATTCTCCTAAAGAAGAACTTCTCGCCTCTCCGGGCCAACTACCTCCTCGTGGTACCCTCAGCATTGCGTCCAGAGGTTCTGCAAGCTCTCCATGACGACCCAACGGCTGGACATCTCGGTTTTTCCCGCACTCTCGCGAGGATACAAGAAAAATACTACTGGCCTCGCCTCTCTGCTGACGTCGCCCATTACGTAAGGACATGCCGAGACTGTCAGCGACGCAAAACACCGCCGACAAGGCCAGCCGGGCTTCTACAGCCGATCGAGCCACCTCGCCGACCGTTCCAGCAGATTGGGATGGACTTACTGGGGCCTTTTCCGATGTCGACGTCCGGGAATAAATGGATCATCGTAGCTACGGACTACCTCACCCGCTACGCCGAAACAAAAGCCTTGCCCAAAGGCAGTGCCGACGAGGTAGCCCGATTCTTCGTTGAGAACATCCTCCTGCGTCACGGTGCCCCGGAAGTCCTCATCACCGACAGAGGTACGGCCTTCACGGCTGAACTAACTCAAGCCATCCTGCGATACAGCCAGACAAGCCATCGCCGCACCACCGCCTACCACCCGCAGACGAATGGCCTCACCGAGCGCCTAAATAAGACCATCGCCGACATGCTGGCAATGTACGTCGACGTCGAACACAAGACCTGGGATGCCATCCTTCCGTACGTGACCTTCGCATACAACACGGCCGTGCAAGAAACGACGCACATGGCGCCGTTCAACCTGGTCTACGGAAGGAACCCGGCAACGACACTTGACGCCATGCTACCGGACGTCGCTGACGAAGAAAATCTCGACGTTGCCACCTATTTGCAGCGTGCCGAAGAAGGTCGACAGCTCGCCCGCCTGCGCATCAAGAACCAGCAGAGAACCGACAGCCGACACTACAATCTTCGACGACGCTACGTCGAGTACCAGCCCGGAGACCGTGTTTGGGTCTGGACTCCGATACGCCGACGAGGACTTAGCGAGAAACTCTTACGTCGCTATTTCGGACCATATAAGATCATCCGACGTATTGGCGCACTGGACTATGAGGTCGTGCCAGACGGCATTTCGCAATCACAGCGGCGCCGCGCACGACCCGAAGTCATCCATGTGGTGCGTCTTAAGCCTTTCTACGCCCGCTGACGAACTTAGGTACTTTGTTACTTTATTTTTTTTTCTTTATTACGCGTGGTTTTGTTTACGCTTTCACATTTGTTTGTAGCATCGGGACGATGCTTTTTAAGGGGAGGGTATTGACACGTATACATGTTTATCTTTCACCGGTGGCCGCTTTCCACCGGCTAACAAATGTTAAACGTTATCGCTCGGCGCAGGACGCGCCTGTATCGGAAGTTTCTAGAACGTTATCGATGCTTCTTTCCATTGCCTGTTTTCACCGACGCTTCTGTTATCTGATTGCATGACTGACGCGAATTGTCTAGAACTTTCTGGAAGACACGCGGGCATCAGGGATTAATCTAGAACCTTCGATGACTGAGGTATAAAAGCCGACGCGTTTCGCCGCTGATCAGATTTTCGACGATCGCCGACTGTGTTCGCCGCTATCGTTGTGCTTTGAGTGTACCTTGATTTCGTGGCCACAGGTTCGCCCAATAAACAACCAGTTTCGTCGTACACAGTTTTACGACTGTTTTCTTCAGCGTCACTACTACGTGACAGTATAAACCTATATGTCTAATTGCGACACACAAACAATATTATAAGGGCTCATTAATGCGCGAATTTGTGTTAAATTACATTACAGATTGGGCCACCTTTTCATGTAATGTGAATGTTTGCTGGCGTTCGTTACAATTATTGGGTTAAGTTTGAATAGCCAACGAGAAAAAGGCGCTAAGTGGAGGTCCATGTGATGTTGGCCAACAAATATAAACGGCGATTCTGTAGCACAATACCGATCGTCACTTTGGACGTTGATACCAGGGAACCACACATGTTCGATATTTCACTTCTTCGCTGGCCTTATCTGGAGCGCTTTCTCTTAACTCCAGCCACAATGAAGTGCTGCGCCATCATAGAAGGTCCAGACCAGAGCACCGCACCATTGAGTAAAGTGTCTTGTGAGCAAGGTGTTCGTAGGTCACAACTCATCTCTTCTGTCCAGCGTGCGCACCGAACGAGTTTTCAGCGCCGTTGACCCAAATGTCTTCACGAAAACGATGGAAGATTACCGAAAAAGTTTCAAGCAATTACTTACAGAAGATAAACAAAATGTGAACGGCTGCAGAGGACGCATTGAAAGAACCAAACTAGGTAGCTCAATTGTCTGTATTTGCGAGGTGCAGGGAGAAAAGTGACAATTAATGTAATTGATTACTTTTTAATAATGGCTCAATTACTTTCAAGTGGCAGTAATTGGTAACTGTAATCAATTGCATTTTTCAAAGCAGTAATTACAATTGTAATCGGTGGCATTTTTTCTGTAACGTGCGCTAGTTCAGTCCAATTATGGAGACTTGTGGTACGCGTTTTGTCGTTTCCTGAACAGAACGAAGTAAAACGAAGTAAAAGAATAATCCTGAAAATAATCTCTGTCCGATTCGTAACTTTTTGTGAGGGCTAGTGCAGGTCCAACGATTCCCAAAGCGTTTAATTTAGTCGCAAGAATTTTCGGACTAATGGAAGCAAACGCTCTAGTAACGTCATTGAAAAGCGCACCGCCATATCAGTCGGAATCGATAGCAAAATGTAATCAGGTTTGTACAATGAGGCAGTGTTAGATTAATTGAAAAACCTGGGCGGAATTCAAATTGATGGAGTGAGAGCAATTCAAATTTAGATGGGTATTTATTTAAACGATTTTTTTTCTCATTTTCCTAATATTTTGCAAGATATAAACGGGGAGATAGTTTTAACTGAGCGTGCAATCTCGGTTTTTAGTGACCTGGGCGTATATTATCTTTTTTTTTTTTTTTGTTCTGGAAATGCCCGTCTTGAACATCAGATTCGTAATGTGCATGGGAACAAGGGCAAACCATGATATGTCCGGCTTCTTTTATATTTGCAGGTGAACATTGTCAAGGCTGGTACTGGTTAAACTAAGCTATGCGCGATGTCACTAGCGATTTTTTCAGAACCTGAAGAAATCGCTACCTTCATCACATGTGTCCTCTGTAGAACACAGGTAGAGAAACTGTGCAGCACGATTACATGACGGGAGTATTCTGTCGTCCTGGTTCGAGGAATTATCACATAAAAACTTAATAAATGCTTTCGCAATGACATACGATCGCGCAAGAGGCAACCCTTAGTTTGTAATTCATCTGTTGTTATGTCATGTGTGTTCCTTCTCAAGAAAGAATTTAATATATTTCAGTGCTTCTTTGTATCATTACTTGCTTGATGGGTCTTGTGTACTTACTGTCTTTTGGCTTCACTTAAAACCTTGTTAAGCGTATTACAATATGTAGAGTATCATAGACTTAAGAATTGAACCGGCATTTTCTAACTTTTATTGCGATAGCAATTATATGGACACATTTCAGCAATTATCCAGGCACATTTCTGTCGTCGCGACGTAGCCGTCACCGTGATGTTTTGTATAAAGTCCAAGGGCGATAAAATCGTCTCCATGAGCCGTATGCTGTATGTGCGGGCGAAAGCGTACGAGGGTGAGCCGGCAAACGTGGCTCAATCTCGCGCACACCAGCGAAGAAAGCGCGGTGGATGTGCGCTGTCGTCCGTTGCGCGCAAGGTTCCGGGCGGAGGATTGGGAGGGGGTTTCGCGTTCTACTCCGGTTGGCCCGAGCAGCTGCGCGCGCCCGCCGGGCCGCGACTTTACAATTACTAGTAGGTACAGCGGGGGCGTGGCAATGCGGCTCACGTGACTTCCGCTTAACACGTGTTGTCATCGTAATCGTGGAGCTCCTAGGTGCCTTGGTATACGATCGCTTAGGGACTTATGAGGCACTGGTCTGCGCGGCCGCGCGTCGGCTGCTAGTTACTGAGCGTTGCTCTCTTATTTCCGGGACCGGGCGCAGCGACCTTCCCGAGCGCAGCTCCTGCATGCGTAGGGAGCGAGTCGTTTAGTACGCGTTGAATGTCTGGCAGTGTCTGGCCCACGCCAGCCGCGCATTATTATTGCGATAGCAATTATATGGACACTTCAACGGGATTTCTGCCGTCGTCGTCGCCGTCGCCGTGAGGTTCCCTATAGATAAAATCTTCGCCGCGTGCCGTATGCCCGAGCGGAAGCGTGCGGGGACGCGCGCTATCACGGAGAGCGAACGCACTCAATCTCCCACGCGCAAGCAAGGAAGCGGGAAGCCAGCGCCGGAGGGTGCGGGGGGAGGGGCGCACTTCCACTCTGCCAACAACCGCGCTCGTCGCTCGCTCGCACCGTCTCTTATCTCCACACGGCTCTGACCTTTATGCGCCGTGCATTCGCCGCTCAGTTTCCGTTGAAGCGATAGACCGCACGTACCTTCGCCGCTGCGGCGTATCCGCTTGCTGCCAGAGTTCTGACGGTCGTTGTCTGCAGTCGTTCAGTGTGATCTATTCATCTTTGTTTGTGCGCGCTCACACCACGCTTGTTCATTCAGTTAGTAATAGTCGGGCCACATTTTCCAACGCACGCTACACATGTAATGCAGCCCGGATCGGCAGTGCAGCGCTACAGGTGTGTCCCTTCGCACGCGCTGCCCACGGGAAGCGCTTCTCATCAACACCACCGTTTCACACGCGCCTTCTCGTGGTCATCGAGTCTCTCTTCATGTCGGTATACTTACGCCGCAGTACACCTGCTTACTTAATCAGCTCATGTTTACTACAATTCACATTGCTACCAAAGCCGCTCACCTTACTTCGTATGACATTGCTGTGTTGCTATCGCATTCATTGCTTCGCCCTTAGGGCGAAACTGTGACATTTTTATTGTAGCGTTTGTTCTAGTGGCGGAAATCCTTGCAGTAGCGGAGGTGTGGCATGACGGCTTTTGATCTCAGTGGTGGTGTAAACAAGTGGATGCTGCTGGCGTTTGTGCCCCGGTGCCACGGCGGAAGCTGCGGTGTCGGGCGCCGACGCGAAGCGGTGGTCGTTGGGGTTTTGTGAAGTGCAGTGTAGCAATGCCCTAAATAAAAAAATACTGCTCCAGTCGGGTAGACTGCTCCCTCCCTGATAGTGAGATCATATTTCCATTATCAAAACAATGATGCGTTTATTTAGGAATACCATCGTTTCTCTTTCGCAGGCGCGAGTTCAATTGGGTGTTGCGGAGCGCAGCGTGGCAACACCCCAATGACCGCCGCTTCGCGTCGGCGCTCGGCACCGCGGCTTCCGCCGCGGCAGCGGGCTACTTACACGAGCAGTATCCGCTTGCGCAAGAGCAGACGCAATTTTCTCTCTTGCACCTGCTTGTCCTCGCGCCTGCGGACAAACGACTGGCGGTCCCTCCAAAGACCGTCTCGTGCCAGACCAGTGCCTCAAAAGTCCCTAAGCGATTATGTCCCTAGGCACCTACCATTGACATGACAACACGTGTTAAGCAGAAGTCACGTGACCCCGAGTGCCACGCCCCCGCTGTACCTGCTAGCAATTGTAAAGTCACCGCCTTGCGTAAGGCTCCGGGAGGGGGCGCGTTCTACTAGTGTAGTGTAGGGAGGGGGCGCGTTCTACTACAGGCGGCCCCGGCGGCCGCTGTGTCTTGCAAGCCATCAGCGACGGGGCAAAGCCTGCCCTGCGCTGTGTTTTCGCGAGCTAGTTCTCATTGATGCCGGCGGCTGCACGAAGGTCAATTCGCTCGCTCCTGCTGCCGCTTTTCCTCATACCAGCGTTTTCACAGCCAGTTTCCGCGGTCATCGAGTCAGATGTGTTCATGTTTGCTTGTTAGCGCGTGACACCATACTTGTCAATTTAGTTAGTGTGTCTATTTAGTTAGTATGTGTACAAGTTCATAGAGGTGATATAACTACTATCCTTGCTTTGTATAACTTGTCACGAATATGCTAACGCAATCGATGCTTCGCCTTTCGGGAGAAACCGCAACTTTTTTTATATCAGCTTTCTTTTTTAACGTGCCCCTTAAAATAGCGTTAGTCAGCCAAGGATTGTGATCGGCGGTGTTTATTTTTTTTACAGATTACAGTGGTAGATCACGCTTTTAGGCAGTTCTTCATGATGGACAAGAATTTAGTATGAGCAATGTTATCGTCCATAAGTGAAGTAACAGATGACCAGTCTATTTTGATGATGCAATCAAGAAACATTTCTGTAAGTTAATTTACAATATAAAAAACGCATAATACAAGGAATCCTTAGATGGAATTTCACAGACTCAAATGACTGGCGATTGCAGTCGCCCTCTTCTCCCTGACAAATTAAGATCATTGCTGTGATATTACGGAGGACAACGACACCACGGGACTCTGTTACGCGTTTCGGTGTCGGACTCTCTCAAACGGCAAAGCTGCATCAGCATTCCAAGAGAAGTGAGCAGACCCAGAGAGATAGGTCGGGGCTCTAATGGACATTTTCATTCACGACTGCGTCTTGCAACCCGAGAGCAATTCTGAGGCCTTTCCTCAAGAGTGATTTCAAAGGTATATTTTCCAAGTGCGCATATTCACTTATCTATTTGCTATCATAACGTTTATTTACTGATGCTTTGTATCTCTGTAACCCTCTATTTACCATCCTTTTAAAATTTATATATGTTATTCCATGCAATATATCGTTCCAATTGTTTTCAGCACAGTGTCCTGTGTCTTTTCGTTGCTTGACGTGTGTTTAGTACTGTTTGTTCTGAAAAGTAGAATTAACTGACCTAGTCACGTTAAGTCTAGTTTGTTTTAACAGCTTCACGACCAGGGCGGCGGGGTAGCGGTTAGTCATATTTACTGTTGAGTACGAACAGGAAAAATAACAGGCGCTGTTGAGAGTACGCCGAGTCCAAATGGTGTTGTTGGTTTATGCCATGTGTGTTAAACTAAGCTTTCAACCGGAACCTCGCACACGGAGACACAAGCTGTCCGATAAATTCTGAAACACTGAAATAGAACCGGTTTAATGTCACGGCGCATCAACAAACCCGCACTCGCACTCTTTTTACAGCGTGATTTTCAAAAACCTCATTAACGCTGAGTCGGTTCTGCTCTATCCGAATTGCTTAATCAATCAACCAAAACGAAAAAGCGGCATAGCGCCTCCATGACGAGGCTGCGTGCCCCTACACGAGTTCAACAGGAAGTGAGCATTCATACACTTCTAAGCAACACGTGAGCAGGAATCTACAAAACATGCCAGGTAATTTCATGTCCTATGGAAAATAAATAGTGTCAAAATACCTACACTTGTAAAGCAAAAGTTATGCCGATACGTTTCACTACCACAAGAGCACAAAGTCAACAAAAGCAACACAGCACAGAAGAAATAATTTAAGCAGTCGCTAGCAAAGGTGATGTAGTAATTGCTTTTTTTTTTCGTTTACCGTGATATCTCCACCGCTGACCTCCCCCTGCAGGCGGCACTCTAGACTCGTGAGCTTATTTACGAGGAATCCTAATAGACAGGAGTGTAGTGGAGTCGAGGTGAAACATTTCTGAGAGAGAGTGCGAGTAGATTCAGTGTATGTAGCAATGAGTTGCTCGAAAAGTGTGTCACGCTGAAAAAGCCGCACTCTAAGAGATGCTAAAGAGAAACAATAAATAAGTTTGGACTGTGAAAATATTGTTTAAAAACTGTATGTCCAATTATTTCGCGATAATATAGGTTATTCAATAAAGGGAAAACGAATGTCAAGTTTTATTCATTAAATTTCAAACTGAAACCGGGGGCGCCGGTACGTCAATGGGACGTCACGGTTCTCAAAAAATATTTTTTCAGTACTCAGGCCGTCGTGGCTCAGTAAAATCTCCTGAAACTTGCAAACTCAGTGTTTGTCTCTTTTAGAATACAATATAGATCCTCTTTAGAGTTAAGAAAAGTAACTACGCACATGCAGACACTTTCAAAATCATTGACTTCACAGCGGCCTAGTCCGGGAACTTTCTTTCTTGCGTATTTTCAGGACTTACCTTTTTATAGCCGGATATTATGCTAATACAGCCAAATGTTTCCTTTTTTTTTCAATTCTAAATGCACTGAAATTAGAACACAGGACTCCTTAGGGCCTGCTATACCAAAATGCCGAAGACACTACATAAGCAAAAATAATGACAAAAGAAAACATGATTATCGCTGTAATGTCTCTCAAAGCGGCAATGAAGCTCGGTAACCGAACGAGCACCAGCGCAGCCGGTTTAGCGATTTTTGAAAAAGTATGCACACTTCAGCGTTCTCTGTGAAAATTGCTGTATCAGCTATTGAATGCACGTGTGGTCTCTTATAGGGTTGCTCTTAACAGCAGTTGATTTTGATTTGTAAATGCTAAGTTCGCGCCAGATCTATTAAGTTCCTTGTGTTGTTGTCGCTGTTTAATGGGTTGCTAGCTTTAGAGAATGATGCTGGCAGCTGGCAGCCATGCTGGCAGCCGTTCGCTTATTCACACATTCATTTTTTTACTCGTCTAAAAGGAGTGGACGGCCGTAAGAATGGCTGCAGCGACTTGACAAAGGTCCCGACTGCCTATTACGTGGCTGTACAGCTGTAGTGGAGAACGAACGTAATTAATGGATAACAAGCACTTGGAACACTTAGCACAGTCAATATGCATACAAGCACTTGGTTTTACATTACCTATGCAAATAGAAAACAGCAAAAAAGTGTTCATGTTAATATTACAGTAAGAGAAACACTTCTATTCTAGGACAGCTTGGCCTGAGAAAAGCATCTAAAGGCTTTATTAGAAGCCCAACGAGGATCAAAATACTCCTTGAATAGCTTATGCAGTAGTACAAGAATCATGGAACGCAATGATTTCGTATAACTCTATGTTCTGCGGGTGGGCTTAGCTCATGGTTCTTTTAACTCGTTATTCGTGATACACGGATTTTCTTTGAAGTTCCCTAACCAGAGAGTATTATTTTCGTTATAATGAAGGAAGCATTTGTATGTGATCGTTAATGTGTAATCAAATAAACAAAGCACATGTAAAATGCCATTTTTAGAACATGGTCAGATGTCGGGTAGAGGAAAGGAACATCTTCTATACACCGGACAGCTCTCTTTTGAAGGACACTCTGTTTTTTTTTTTTTTTTGTAACCCCGCTGATGCACCAGATAATACTAAAGTACTCTAAAAGTAAGGAAACAAGGAAATTATAAAGCAGAATTCTAACTTTAACACGAAGTATGTGCCTCAGCCTCGGTATAATACCAACAGCGATGTAAATTTTAAATATTAAAAGACTCAGTGTGCTCATGGTTGACTGTATTGAAAACATAACTCCAAAAGTAGAAAAAAATTTTGAGTGTCATTGCTTAAGCGAACGGTAATTGGTTTCGATATTTTTTCCCCTTTAGGTAAGTATAAAATCCCCTCTGCGTTTTCGGAATTTATTATGGGTAATTCATGTCTGGCCAAGTCATTGAATTTTTTAGAACTTCATTGCTTGTTTGCTTTATTGTATCCTTTACTGTTCCTGAAATAAATAATGTGGTATCATCGCCGTACGCGAGAAACTGAGCGTTATGTGTGATGTGTACGATGTCATTTAAGTATATACAAAACAATAATGGCCCTATTATGCTTCCGCGGGAAGCAACATTTTTTAACAGGCTGCATTGAACATATCCCAGTGGCAATGTCTGTGTACTGTGTTCTGTGCGTCAGGTATGATGCTAGGAGCACATGATCTATCCAAAGGGCGCCGTATTTCTGGAACTTTGAACGAATAATGGGTTGTGTAATAAGGTAAAATGCTTTTGAAAAAACTAATGTACACACCTATTATAATTTCTTGTTATCCAACGCTTCCATAATCATTTGTTCTTGCGTAGGTTCCGTTTTCATGAAATGATGTTTTATGAAACCGGGCTGAAACTTATCAAGAAAGTTATGCTATTAACGAACTGTATGATTCAAGATTTAGTGGTGGCATGGAGCAGGGGTCGCCCAGCCCACTACATTTTCAGGCATGGAGTGGAACCTGACACCGGCAAAAAAATATTGCCGAGAGTTAGTGGGGCGTTACTAGTTCATGTGCAACCAAATTAGGAATGCCCACTAAGCTTCAACAAAGTCCCTCCCTCACCAGAACAGGAATTGGCCTCCCTGGTGCAGTATTCGGCCACTACCTCCCTCATGACTCCGATAATTAACCCATGGCCCTGAGTCCCAAGCGGCTGCGCAGAACCAGATCAAGGCGGCGGTAATACCTGCGAATATCTGGGTGCGGACAGGCCGCCACTGGAATCTCAACCTTCAAAAGGTGCACCCTCTCGAGCGAGGCTATCTTAGCACAGATATTTGAGGAATTATCATGCATTGTCTGGGATATTAGTGGCCTTATTGAGGTTAGAACACCTTTTGAGGCTTATACAACTGGTGCTGACTAACGGCCTCGTCCTCTGCTACAGAGGTCTTCGACATAAGAGAGAATTCGGGGTAAGATTTCTAGTCCATAAGGACATTCTACAGCATTATTGAGAGGGTATCAGTCGTCGTAAGAAAGCTGAATAGGAGGTATAGAATGAAGATAGTACACGCCTACGCCCCAACCTCCAGTCACGATGACGAAGAAAGCAAAAAGTTTTATGGAGATGTTGGATTAGCGATGAGAAATGTGCAAAATCAGTATACTGTAGTCATGGGCGACTCGAATGCAAAAGTGGGGGGAACGCGGCCTCGTGAGCAAGCAATTGGGAACTCCGGCATCGATTCTAGAAACCCTAGAGGAGAGATGCTGGTAAAATTCGTATTTCATATATTTCATATGCTCTGCAGATCCCAGCATAGTGCAGGATGTAAAAGTGTTAGGTTGGATAAAGTTCAGTGACCATAGGTTAGTGAGGTCTAGGATTTCTCTCAGTTTTAAGAGAGAAAGAATAAAATTAGTCAAGAAGAAATAATTAGGCCAGCCTAAACGCAGTAAGGGTAAAAGCAGACTAATTCAGGCTGGCGCACGCAAACAAATATGCAACTTTAGAACAGGAAGATGAAGACAACATATAAGTAATGAATGAAATCGTAAGTAGGCTGATCTCAGAAGCAGCAATTGAAGTGGGAAGTAAGGCACCAAGGCAACCAGTAGGTAAGCTCTCACAAGTAGCAAAAGACCTAAAAAAGAAACGACCAAACATGAAAGTGTAAAACTCAAAGAGATCAGATATAATTCGCTGAACTGTCAGAACTGTCGAACAAGTAAGGGATATTCGAAATTATAACGTGGAAAAAATTGAGGAAGCAGTACAATATGGACGCAGCATGAAATCAGTGAGAAGAAAACTTGCCATAGGAGAAGGTAAGATGTATGCATTGAAAGATAACCAGGGTAATATCATTAGCAATTTCAAGGACACAGTAAAAGCAGCGGAATAATTCTATATTGACCTGTACAGTTCCCAAAGCAGCCGGGATACTTTCATTCGAAGTAGTGATGAACAGGATACGGAGACTCCTTCTATAACTAGCGATGAAGTTAGAAGGGCCTTGCAAGACATGAACAGGGGAAAAGCTGCTGAAGAAGATGGAATAACAGTCGATTAAATCAACGATGGAGGAGATATCATCCTTCAAAACCTTGCGGCCCTTTACACGCAATGCCTCACGACTTCAAGTGTACGAGAGAGCTGGAGGAACGCCCACATTATACTAATCCAACTGAAGAATTATAGACCCATCAGCTTCCTTTCAGTATTGTATAAAATATTCACCAAGATAATTTACAATAGAATCAGGGCAACACTTGACTTTAGTCAACCAAGAGAACAGGCTGTCTTCAGGAAGGGATATATTCTGCGATGGATTATATCCATGTCATCAATCAGGTAATCCAGAAATCTGAGGAGTACAACGAATCTCTCCATATGGCTTTCATAGATTATGAATAGTGATTTGATTCAGTTGAGATACACGCAGCCATAGAGGCATTGCGTAATCGAGGAGTACAGGAGGAATACGTGAATATCTTGGCAAATATCTACAAAGATTTCACAGTTACCTTGGTTCTCCATAAGAAAAAGAGGAAGCTACTTATCAAGAAAGGGGTCAGGCAAGGAGACACAATCTCTCCAATGCTATTCACTGCATGCTCAGGAGAAGTATTCAAACTCGGAGACTGGAAAGACTTAGGAGTGAGGATCAACAGTGAATATCTCACCAACCTTCGGTTGCCAGGTGACGTTGTCCTATTCAGCAACAATGGAGACGATTTACAACAAATGATTGATGACCTTAACCGAGAAAGTGTAAGAGTGGGGTTGAAATTTATTATGCAGTAGACAAAGATAATGTTCGATAGCCTGGCAAGGGAACAAGAATTAAGGTCGCCATTGAGCCTTTAGAGTCTGTGAAGAAGTATGTTTATCTAGGTCAATTGCTCGCAGGGAACCCAGATCATGAGAAATAAATTTAAAGAATAAAATTGAGCTGGAGTGCATACGGCAGGCATTGCCAAATCCTAACTGGGAGCTTACCACTGTCTTTGAAAAGAAAAGTGTACAATCATTGAATTCTACCGGTGCTAACATATGAGGCAGAAGCTTGGAATCTAACAAAGAAGCTTGAGAACAAGTGAAGGACCGCACATAGGGCGATGGAACGAAAAATGTTAGGCCTAACGTTAAGGGACAGGAAGAGAGCAGTGTGGATCAGAGAGGAAATGGGGATAGCCGATATTGTAATTGACATTAAGAGGAATAAATGGAGCTGGGCAGGCCATGCAATACGTAGGATGGATAACAGGTGGACCATTAGAGTTACAGAATGGATACCAAGAGAAGGGAAGCGCAGTCAAGAGAGAGAGAAATAACTTTATTTAGGAAGAATGGGGTTAAGGGGACCGGAGGGTGTGTCCTTAGTCCAGGACTCCAGTGGCCACCGCCACGCGCCGTGCCTGGTCGAAGGGGCTCAATTGAGTCTCCAGGTCAGTCCGGGCGAGGATGGCTGCCCAAGGCTCCCTAATGGAATTTTGTGCTAAACGGGGTGAATTGGAATTTTGGGCAGTCAGAACGGCGAAAACTAGGTGGGGTGATGAATTTAGGAAATTTGCAGGCGCAAGTTGGAATCAGCTAGCGCAAGAGAGGGGTTATTGGAGATAACTGGGAGAGGCCTTCGTCCTGGAGTGGACATAAATATAGGCTGATGATGATGATGATTCAAGAATGCATTCTTTTCTCTATACCTTTTAAAAATATTGGCGAGAGTGATATAGGACCGTAATTATTTAGAATGTTCTTGTCAGCATTCTATATATCGGCACCACCCGTGTTCTCCGCTTAACTTTAGCGAGAACACCACATGACAAAATAATGGAAATATGCCTGACAACGGGGGTTATAATGTCGAGGGTGTATCTTACGGGGTCTCCTCGAATTCCATCTGGATCTTTGGTTCTGCAATTCTTCAAGAAAAAAATTAATGGCAACTAGCTGGGACGAAAAAAAGACAACCTTGTCTACTGTTCCCAGCAAGAAATTCATCAGGAACAAGATTTGTTACACTTTGGGCAATGCTGTCGTTTCACGGCTGCGAAAAGACGCGGCTAACTGCATCCGCGAGCGATTGCCCTAATAGCGTCACACCTTCATCTATCTGAGATAACTGGCGCGCTGGTTGGGTGGAAACGCTCGTTGAGTAGACGTCATTGCACATCCAATGCTTGTGTATTTTTCAAACAGAATATATGAATTCATTACGACTTATTTGCTTTCCTTTAACACGGATAGAAGCTTATATCTTTAAACTTTGAATTCTTCTTATACTGGGGCTCTCGATTTCACAAATCTTACTAACAAGGCGTTTTCGTGCGTTATACTTTATTGCGATAGTAATTATATGGACACTCAAAAGCATATTTCTGCCGTCGCCGTCACCGTGAGGTTCCGTATGACGTCAATGGAGATGAAATCGTCGCCGCGCGCCGAACGCTGTATGTGCGAGTGAAAGGGCGCGAGGGGCGCGCGCTTTCACGGGGAGTGAACGCACGGCGGAGAACAAACGCGCGTTCTGCGCCGTGCTCCCTTAAGGGCTGCAGAAGTAGGCGTCTCTTTCCTCCTTTACAATCACCATATATGTAGAGAAAACGCGCCTTCTTCCGATGCGCGAGAGGCCGTGGGGGAGGGGGGGAGGGGGAGGGAAAGGAGGCGACGTTTAGCTGCGGCACCAAGTGCCTATTTATATCAGAGGCTCCGGCAGCAGTCACCAACGCCGCACGCATTTTGAGCGAACGCGGGCAAAACGCCGACGGCGTCGACAACAGTTCTGCGTGTTGCCGGTGCTGCTGCATGTCCAAGTTTATACAGCTGATAAAGCTAATATCATTACTCCGTATAGCTCTCTACCAATTTGCTATCGCAATTGATGCTTCGCCTTTCAGGTGAAACTGCGACAACTTTTTTTTACAATCTGTGAGTGATCGAATGCTGGAGTGCATTTTAAGTCTTATTTATTTTCTTAATTGGAAAGTTATCGCTATAAATGCTTTTAAAATGTTTATGAAACTACAGTAGGCAACTCATTTGTAGACAACTCTCCAAGTTCGTCGACTGACAACTTGCCGTAAAGATTTAGCTGCCATGGAGTTATTACCTGGATATTACGCGGGTATAAAACATTGGAAGTTTATTTTTTGATAATAACGTGAATATACCGAAATTATTACAAGTGCTTGAATAGATGACATAAGCTGAATCAGCTTATATTGGGATTTATATTTGCGATGTAAACATTATGCAATGATTTGCCATCTGGCGAAATACGCGTAGGACCTGTCATCAGATTCCTCTATAACGCCTATCACAATGTTGATTCGCCTTCATCACTAATGGCCAGTAACGGCATCCCACATTTGAAACAGCGCAGAGGTATCGCCAGAGGTATTTCTTTACATGCTCCACACTCGGCAGTTCAATATCAAAGCTAGTAAATAACTTTCTCGGCCCACTCTTCCCCGGCAGACCAGACATAGTCACAATCACGACAGGACATCGTACTTCGCACGTACTAACCTGTTCAAACACACTTTTTCTTTCCGCGAAGAATCATCGAATAAAACGCATTGCCTTCAAATGTTTTTTTTTTCAGTATGTGGCCTTTTTGACAGCAAAAAAACACGTGTATCGTTTCGTGTAAACTTCATTGTTGATAACGCCATACTGTGGACTACATTTGGACAATTCATGAACTAATTTGTGTTTTGCTTTTTCTTTGTGGGCATAAAAGTGATTTTGCAGAGTTATGCAATTTCTGTCTCCAACGTACTCTTTATAATGTTTGTTAGTCTATGCTTGTCTTTCAGTGGTAATGCTTGCTATATCCCGTTGTATAGCTTGTCTAGTTTCGCTCACTACGTTCACTGTTTTAGGGCCTCTTGCTAGATCTTCAGACTGCAGTACATACTAAATAAAAATATTAGACGCACCATCGGCAATAATATTCGAATCAAGTTCTTTTTTCTGAAATGTAGGCGCCAACAAACTCACATTGAAATCCCCGCTGACGACGAACTCTAAATAGTGTTCTGATGCAAAAGCAAGAAATTAATCAAGAGAACTAATAAATTGCTCGAAATCACCTGAGAGTGGCCTATAATAAAAACAAAACATGCTTTCCTGATTTCTCAATGTAAGCACCTCATATTCAGAATTCACGGTCGTAAAGTGACGCACACACTAAGTAAATACGTCTTCTTTCTTCAGAAGCGCAAAACCACCGCCGCGGTTCTCTTAGCCATTTCTAAAGTAGCAATACAAACCATGGGGAGAAAAGGCAGATTATGCGCCTTGCTACAAAGGTTTTGTCAACATTGTTGCTATGAAGGTTACATCAAAGTTATGTAACAAGAATGTCATTTCATTGATCTTATTCGCAAGTGACTGTGCGTTTTGGTGAAAGAACGTCATGGCTGGCTTTTCTGCATTACCAAACTGCTTGATTTCAGACTGGTTTAAGACCATAATCGGTCTATTCTACAAATAGACTGCCTTTAGCTTTACTGCACAATTTTGCTGATGGGAATAGGCGTTCACTCAGATTTCCGTACAAATAGTTTTCCTTTTTTGTACGAGCGCATTCACAGCCACAATGTCCTCGTTTTGCATTTGCTGTACCGAGTAGGCGCTTCATAGCAGGACATAAGTGTTCAGTGACAAATATTGGAACCTTCGAATATTGGACTATTGGAAGGTTCGAATGCCTTCCGACAACATTTATTTTTCCTTTTTTTCTTGCCTTTACAAGAGAATAGTCAGGTGTTTCCAAGCGTCCAAACTGAATAAATATCGGGGCACCCATTGAACGCGTTGGGAGGCTTCTATGTCGCTTTCATGGAGAGGCATAGATATTGCCATTCCAACCATCTTCCATATGTCCACGATAGCTTGACCCAATGTCTGCGGCACACTTTTTACTTCAGTATTAAAGCTTCGACTGTACTGCTTGGCTTGGACTATCTTTCTCTTCTCTAAAATAAAAATAAGTACATACGTCGCAGATGTTGAAAAGCAATTGCCAGGAGGTCGGAGAGCAAGAAAAAGTTTAAAAGAAACACAACTTAAAATATGATACTGTGCAAACATCAACAAATGCCACAAGTAGAATAAAGCGCGTGCGATATCATTGGTTTACACAAGCAAAAATATGCTTAATTTTTAGCCGTGAAGTATGATCAGGCACCATTAGCGCGGCTTGTCATGTTCCTTGCAATGCTAGTTCACTAAGGCTCAATACTATTCGTGGCGACCAAAAACCCTCGAACCGTAGCCACACGCGTGGCAAACACCGCACATACGTGCATTCCTGCTGTTCCTGACGTCGTGCACCCTCGACACGATGTGCGGCTTCTGATAAACGCTCCTGAAACGTTATCTCCTTTCTTTCCCTCCCGTAACAATGTTCCCGCTTTGTAAGGTAGCAAACTGGACGTGGTTCACATTGCCGTCTTGCATTTCTTCTCATTTTCATTATCTTTCCTCTCGAATATTTATATTAGGCGGCGTCAGTGGTTGGGTACACGGTACGCTGATAACCCATGAGGCGACGTGCTGGTATTTACGACACATCCGCTAACCACCCGGTGGATGCGTCGTCAGCTTAGGTTTTGCTTAAACACTGCTGATAACAAAAGTTGACGATTACTATCCCTTCAGCTTTCGCAATATTGTCTCAACGGTATAGACCGCTCATCTTTAAGCAATAGAGCCAAAGTGTAATTTCATTATAGGTGGCCTACCTGCATATAACAATTTATTCCAACATGCCAAGAAATACCTTAGGAGGAAATTTTTGTGATATTTGAATGTGTTACAGCTTTTTCTAAATATTATCTTCATTTAAAGCACAGACATGAATGATGTAATTGAAGCCCCTAGTAATTGAAGCCCCTTTTGAATTGATTAGTATATCACCAAATCTCTTATGCCACGCTTATCTGAAAGGAATCTCCTGCGAGATGCATTTTAAAGACCTCTGCTATTGAGTAGCCCAGTGCTCAGTATGTTCTCCAGTAAGTTATCAAACTAGAGCACCATGACAGCAGATAAAGTTATACGCATTTTTTGCGAATGGAAGTGGGGTTTGCAGGATGCCAATCTTTAGATTAAACTTTAAATACGTTCATTGTACTGAACTGCCAGCTCAGTAGTATATGACCGGTTCTCGCATCATAAATCTCTGTCAGTTTGAGTACAAGTGCGCACAACATTTCTTGTGCAGAAGCAGCAGTCCTCAATAACAAAATGCCTGTTGCTTGTTTCAGTACATTCGAGTGCGGTTTTCTCCCTACATCTCATTAACCATCGCAGTCATCTACATTTTTGGCTCGGTAAGCAACGAAAATACTTTACTGATCTTCGTTTTCTAAAAAAACATGAATGTGATTATACGAACAACGCGTCCGCAAACGTTTATTTCCGTTTGTTGTTGACCGGTGTAAGCAAATTGGCCGGTGTTATAAATCTTAAAAAGTAGTACTTGAATGCAAAAAAATTATATTCCAATGTAACGGCTTGTTTTTTTTTTCACAAATGCCGAAAGCGCACGAACTTGCTCATTCTTGTAGTGTTATGACAACTGTTCATTGATATTTCAGCATGATAATAATCGCGCTCATATTTTTGACTCCATACCTTGAAAAGCAGTGCTTGAAATGTCAGGTTGGGCTGCTACTTCAGCATTACAGGAAGTAAGTTTTCCACAAGAATGTTGTAATCTTGTACGCTTTACGAAAGCTAGCGCAAGCTACCATGGTGTGTGAGTACTGCCACAAATTCATTATGAAAAGTGGTATGGTAATCTGCAATTTGTCGGTGCATATGTAATTCGAGTGGTTAGCCGGCCGCAGTGTTTACCAACGTCCACCACCTTCTACCCTTGTCGCGTCACACTGCGTCCGGTTCGCCACGCGTGCTGGGCCCCAGAGTTGCGGAACATAAACTCCGGAATTAATACGATTCAGAAATCGTTATACCTACATTATCAAGCGCCCGTAATGCATGTGATACAGTGTTTCACACACAATGTTTGTTGTGTATGTTTAATTTAGCCGTAGTAAGTTTCACTCACCGGCACACATACATTCATACTTATTACTAAGCTGTGTACCCAGCCCCACACCCTTTACCCAACGAGGGTGGTGCCACGTACATTACAATGGTCGCTTTGTGGTCGCTGTGACAAACGGCCAGAGGTTCACCGACGACGGTGCCGACCTGATCCTTGGAAAATGTAACATTGTAACACACGTGCGCCTCGTGGTCGTTGGCACGTTGGTTTCCGTGTGGCCAGTTTGCTCGTGACGTCGTTGCTCGCACGCTCGCGGCTCATCGTGACGACGGACGACGCGCGGCCGTGCCTTGGCAACGTCGAGCGAAAATGACCTCCTCCCCCACAGACACGTGGTTTCGGGGCCGCGCGGGCGACTTGCTGCGACCGTATACCTTCGTCAGAAGACAGCAACTTTCACTTCTCAAGAACGATTCGATTCATCATGCTTCACCTAAGGCACAAGGGTGGCTGACTAAGAGCTTATCGCCAACATTTGCACCCTGCGTAAGTCCACGGTGACTTCGAACACGCGGCAAGTATTTTAGGAAACTCTCCTGTATTCAGAAGGCGCGAGCATAGGATTCCAGAACATACAAAGAAGTGTACTCAAAAGACAGTGACCGTTATTATAATAGTAAACGTGAAACACGAAAGATCATCCTGCAAAACATATGAATGTGCTGTACTTTATGTTAGCCGTCAATGTTACTTGACAGTAGTACGCACGCGAAAAAGTTGCGCCTAGCGTTATTTGCACGGTAATTAGGATTTAAAAAATATCGCATTAAGGTAAAGAGGGGGTGGGGGATTTGCTTATGAAATAAATATATAGAAAGCGTTTCACTTAGTGGAACTAGAGGAGTGGAAAAACTCAGCTCGCGCACATCAGGGGATGCAATGGTCCAGCTCTCACCATTCTCAAGAGTTAAGAGGAGTGCAATTACGATGTTCTCCAATATGCGGAACACAGTGGGAATGGAATGGAGGGCGCCACTCCGCAACTCTGCTGGACACAATGCACGGGGGAAGGGGACACACAGGGAGACAAGGATTTCTCTTGCGGACTCTTCGTTCCACGAATAGTGTTGACGCCGAACGAGGTATCTACCGTTTTTGGCTGTATGAACTGAAGTGTTTGTAATACCCGCACCTAACCTTAACCGAGCGCTTCAAGAGCTAACGCTCTACTTTCATTTCAGCAAAGCATTGGAGCGCTGTCCATTTTCGCAGCAAGCCTGACGATTGTAACAGGTATGTCTCGTGTGATGTGAGCTATTCAATAAATCAATCATTAAAACAAATTACGTGATTCTGTGGGTTTGGAAAACAGTCGGCGGAAACGGCGACTTGACTAGTCCTAATGGTCAAGACAAATCAGAATGGCAGCAGGTGGTACAAACTGAAAACAACGACAGATATTGAGAGATCTGCAGCAACTACACGAAAAAAAGTTAGCCAGCCATCTTAAAATGTGACTGCTTAGAAAGAGGAATAAAAATTCACAGCTTTTCCACTACTGTGAAGATGGAAGCCAGCGAAGCTGTGACTATGGTGGGTGCGCTACAGTGAATTTATGTATTATCAGTATTGACTATATTGAGCGTTTTCGGCATGTTCGTCAAAAAACAAGGACACCGGCGTTTTGTTTTCGCCTGGTACGATGGCCAAGTAGTGCGTTTGCTGAGCCATGTCCGCCCCATCGTCATAGACTAGCGTAAGAGCCACGGCGGTCATAGCCGCGGCACACTGCACGGCATCGTCGGATTCTGGAAGATGTGGTAATACGAGCGTCCGTACTATAGCATGTCCAAAGGGCAACTGCTTATAACAGGGCTAGCGCGATCTCTGCGTCACAAGACAAAGGGGTACAACGATTGGTGGGACGTGCCGTCGCCGAGTATCGCGACACTTGTGAAAGAGGCATCGGCGGTGGCGAGGGGTATAATAATGGGCCATCTATCATCCGTTTGACACCGGTGATAAGGCACAACTGGCCAGAAACCGCCACGCACATGGAGCCGAAATGGTCGTTCTATGCGTAATTTATTGCTGTTCTACGTGTCGTAGGATGCCGTGCCGAGCACGTGCTCGGCACGGCATCCTACGACACGTAGACCTCTACCTACCTCTACCAACCAACGGTTCTTTCGTGAGCCCAGCAAAAAACTTCCGCCAAAGTGGGCCGATCCTGGCGATTGTGCAGAAAGGGTCCAAGCTCATTGGCACATACCAGGGACTAAAACGAGAGAAAGAGAGGAAGATGGAGAAAAAGAAAGGAAAGATAGAGAGGGAAAGAAAGAAATGAAGAGAGAAAGAAAGACCGAGAGATACAGAGAGAGAGAGAGAGAAAAAAGAAAGTCCCCACGAAGGTCTGAGAAAGAAAAAGAGAGAGAGAAAGAAAGAGAGAAAGATAAAGAAAGTGAGAGAGAGAAAAGAAAGAAATAGAGAGAGAGAAAGAAAGATAGAGAGAAAGAAAGAGACAGAGATCGAAAGAAAATCACCACGAAAGTCAGAGAAAGAAAGAAAAACGAAGAAAGAGATGCAGAAAAAGTGAAACAGAGAAAGAAATGAAGAGAGAGAGAGGAAGAGAGAGAGACAGAAAGATATACAGAGAGAAAGAGAGAAAGAAAGAAAACCACCACGAAGGTGAGATACACACACGACGAGCTTCGCTTACCCCCATTTTCTCGACGAGGTAAGGGCTGGTGATTTTTTCTATACGCGGACGCGACCTGGGGAACCCAGCCGTCAACAGCATCGCTGTGGCAACCTATCTTGGCAACCTGTCTTAAACTGATCTTTAATTACTGTTGTTAGTTACTCATCATCAGTTATTTTTTAAGATACAAACGTTGCAAAATTTTTTAAGGTTCCCTCTTGCGCACAGAAAAATTACGAAACTATTCAGTTTTCAGAGAATATGACATATTATCGCGAGAACGATGGGGTCTACGTCCACCAGTTCCCTCTTGAATGCGTTTACAGAATGGCTTTATAGGATGTTAATATATTTTTATAATTTATTTATAATGTGTTGATACGATATTTCTGTGTGTATAGAGTCTAATGATCTGGCAAGTATTTTAGTTTATTATTCATCACACAAAGATGCTGGCCGCGAACACAAAGAAATCTGCTTCTTCAGTGTCGTGCATAGTGCTGCAAAGCTTGAAACGCCACACTCTAGTCCACCGTGCAGCTGACGCAAAAACTTCTCGTCTAAAATCTAACTGCCTTACCTCACATGCATCAAACAACATAACATGTTAAAATATTATTTCACTTCAACGCAACTGCTGCGCTGCAGGGATCAGAAGATTTGGCTCTCAGAAAACATATCTTTCCACGCCTTTATGTTCCCTTGACTAGTGAGGCGAAGCAGTTTAACGACCGGTTGACTAAGCAGGTGAAGTCAAATACAGGGTGCGGGACCCGAGGACAACCGCACGTCCACTATCAGTGAGCACCGCATTTTATCAGCTATTTCCCTCAAGAATATCTTCTGCTGAAGTTGTGTTAACAGCAGCTGATGTGCATAAAATGTGTTCGAAGTTCTATAGGAACATTTCATTTACTTCCACATAGTTCTGTAGTTGTACATTCCTTTTACATCAGAAGTATAAAAACGTTGACTTCAAATTTAATTTTCACACGCACTGTTTTTAATCCCAGTTCTTCCAAATAAAGCACAGCTCTCCACTACAGAGTGTCTCATACAGAGTAGTAGTAGTAGTAGTAAAACTTTATTACATTCAGAAACCGGACAGGCTCCTCCTACCCCACTCCTCAGAGGAGGTAGGGGGTTAAAGACGAAGTTTGTCCAGCAGGGTGGTGCCCCTATTCCAAGGCCCCACTAGCACGGGCCATCCGCTCAGCTCGTTGGATCAGTCGTAGCTGATCTTCCAGGGCCGGGCTAGACAGCAGCGCCTCCCATTCGTTCCACGTGCCGTTTGTTTCGTGTTCTTCTCCGTGTTCTGCACACTCCCACGTGATGTGAAAGAGTGTTGGTGTTGCTCCACACCACGGGCATATGTATCTGCAGGCCGTGGGGTAGATCAGGTGGAGTGTGTGCAAATTTCTGTAGGGCTTCGTCTGTAATCTTCGCAACACGGTTGCCTCCGCAGCGCTGAGTTTACCGTGCGGGGGTGGATAGATCTTCTATTTTCTCTGAAGTATTTCAGAATTGTTGCAAAGCAAGGGTCTAGGGGTGTAGGGTCCTCTATTGCAGAGTCTGGGGTGGCACGGTGATTTGTAAAGCCTCGAGCCGCCTCGTCCGCATGCAGGTTCCCGGTGACGCCCTCGTGCCCCGGTGCCTGCAGGTCACAGTTTAGGATGTATTGAACCGTGGGGTCCCATCCCGACCCGACAAGTATTGGGAGCGCCTGTGCTCCAACTTTGCCCCTTAGATAGTTTCTGCAAGCTTTCTGTGAGTCTGTGATTATCGTTAATGGAGCTTTTTGCATCCAGCCCTCTTTTATTGCGAGCGCAATTACAACCTCTTTCGCTGATGTTGTAGAAGCGCGATCTATTGAAGCGTAGGATGTAATTTTCCCTCTACGGTCCGTGACCACTGCCACCGCCTTCCTTGAATCTTTCTGATAAGGCGCAGCGTCAGTGAATCTTGCCGTATCATGTATTTTGTCATTTTTTCTATGTATTGTGGCCTAGCCGTTCTTCTCCCAGCATGCAGGGTAGGATCCATGTTATTTGGTATGGGGGATACCGTCTATCATTCTCTAAGTTCGTTGTGTATCTCATTAGTTTCTTGATGTTTTTGTATTAGTGCATCGCCCCCTAACTTGCTTAAGACTTCTCTGCCTGTTGGAGTCGGTAGCAGGCGATTTTCTTGTGTTCGCAGCTGTGCTTCGGTTATTTCTTCAATCGTGTTGAAGCGCCAGTAGCTTGTCGTTTTAAGTATTCCGAAGTAATCTTAGAGCAATCTTGTATGCCATTCTTATTATTTGGTTTGCTTTTTTTTCTCTTCCCTGTTCATATTATCATAGGGGAGTGAGTATGTGATGCGACTGACGACGAGACTTCTTACTAGTCAGAGGGTATCTTGTTCTCGCATCCCCGTACGATTGTTTGTTATACGTACGATCATGCATGAGATCTGTTGCACTGCTGATTTGAGGGCATTTAGTGTATGCAGGCATCTCTGATTAGCTTGCAGCCACATACCAAGTATTCTTATGGTATCGTTCTCTTGAATGATTTTTACTTGTAGCTTGACTTGCAGCTTTAGACTCGGGTCAGTCCTTAGTGATTTTCTCTTTGTAAAGCGGATAAGTTCAGACTTTTCCGCTGAGCATTGGAGTCCCCGTAGTCTCGTGTACCCTTCCATGGTGTTATCTGCCTGTTGTAGTCTATCTTCTTTCTCCGCGAGGCTACCTGTAGTTGTTCATACGGTTATGTCGTCGGCATATATCGTATGTTGTAGACCGGCGATTTCTTTGAGTGGCTTGTAATATATCTTTCGGACGTTATAGTTCACATTGCCTATTTTGGCAATGTAGCTTCCGCAAACATAGCTTTACTCTACGCTATTGCTTTCTCTTCTGAGATGCCTTTGTGATTACGTAAAATGGTGCTGAAAGCTCATGCGGAACCACAACAAAATTTGGTGATGCGAAAACCACTGCTATTTCTTGCAGTATTCGGGGTGTCGCTGCTCTGGAGTAACATCATAATCGGATTGTGCGCGACATGTTACACGGCACTGGTGAGTTTAACACTTTTTTTTAAGGAATGTGTGCTTATAGCACCGCATACTAGTAAAATGAGAGCAGTTTTGTTGACAGACAGCGCTTTTACCGAAACGAATAATCTTACAATCCAGGAATCTGCAATGCAGGAACGCATTTAACATGCCATAATAGACCTTGTTTGTAAGACAGTTGTCATCGAGGAAAAAAAAAAGAATATGTTAAGCTTTGGCTAAATGTCCGTTTTGAAACGACCACACTGCTCACCTGTATTCCAGTGTGAGAAGCGAAGCCGCTCAAAATTTTGCTTCTCACTCCGCTTCCATGCTCTGAGAACGTCTTTGATGTGGTTTACATTTTCACAGCCACTGGATGTGACATTTATTTCAGTTTTACTGAATCACTACATATTTGGACATTTAGCTCGTAAACATTCTTAACGTACGCATGCGCAAACCGGCTACGGAGGACGTTAGAATTATATCGCGGTATTTTCACGCATATTTTACGGCTTCCTCAATTTTTCCCACGTTATAAAAAAAATTGAGGAAGCCGTAAAATATGCGTGAAAATACCGCGATATAATTCTAACGTCCTCCGTAGCTGGTTTGCGCATGCGTACGTAAATAAGCCGTAAAATATGGACGCAGCATGAAATCAGTAAGAAGAAAACTAGGCATAGGACAAGGCAAGATGTATGCACTGCAAGATAAGCATGGTAATATCATCAGCAATTTCGATGACATAGTAGAAGCAGCAGAAGAATTCTATACTGACCTGTACAGTAGCCAAAACAGCCAAGGTACTTTCATTCGAAATAGTGATGAACCGGATACAGAAGCTCCTTCTATAATTAGCGATGAAGTTAGAAGGGCCTTGAAAGACATGACCAGGGGAAAAGCGCCTGGAGAAGATGGAATAACAGTAGATTTAATCAAAGATGGAGGAGATATCATGCTTGAAAAGCTTGCGGCCCTTTACACGCAATGCCTCACAACTTCAAGTGTACCAGATATCTGGAAGAACGCCAACATTATACTTATCCATAAGAAGGGAGACGTTAAAGAATTGAAGAATTACAGACCCATTAGCTTGCTTTCAGTATTGTATAAAATATTCACCACGATAATTTCCAATAGAATCAGGACAACACTTGACTTCAGTCAACCAAGAGAACAGTCTGGCTTCAGGAAGAGATATTCTACGATGGACCATATTCATGCCATCAATCAGATAATCGAGAAATCTGCGGAGTACAATCAACCTCTCTATATGGCTTTCATAGATTATGAAAAGGCATTCGATTCAGTAGAGATACCAGCAGTCATAGAGGCATTGCGTAATCAAGGAGTAGAGGATGCATACGTGAATATCTTAGCAAATATCTACAAGGATTCCACAGCTACCTTGGTTCTCCACAAGAAAAGTAGAAAGATACCTATCACGAAAGGGGTCAGGCAAGGAGACACAATCTCTCCAATGCTATTCACTGCATGCTTAGAAGTATTCAAGCTCTTAGACTGGGAAGGATTAGGAGTGAGGATCGACGGCGAATATCTCAGCAACCTTCGGTTTGCAGATGATATTGTCCTATTGAGCAACAATGGAGAGGAATTACAACAAATGATTGAGGGCCTTCATCGAGAAAGTGCAAGAATTGGGTTGAAGATGAATATGCAGAAGACAGATAATGTTCAATAGCCTGCCAAGGCAACAAGAATTCAGGATCGCCAGTCAGCCTCAAGAGTCTGTAAAGGAATATGTTTATCTAGGTCAATTACTCACAGGGGACCCTGATCATGAGAAAGAAATTTACAGAAGAATAAAATTGGGTTGGAGTGCATACGGCAGGCATTGCCAAATCCTGACTGGGAGCTTACCACTGTCGTTGAAAAGAAAAGTGTACAATCATTGCATTCTACCGGTGCTAACATATGGGCAGAAACTTGGAGGTTAACAAAGAAGCTCGAGAACAAGTTAAGGACCGCACAAAGAGCGATGGAACGAAAAATCTTAGGAGTAACGTTAAGAGACAGGAAGAGAGCGGTGTGGATCAGAGAACAAACGGGGGTAGACGATATTCTAGTTGACATTAAGCGGAAGAAATGGAGCTGGGCAGGCCATGTAATGCGTAGGATGGATAACCGGTGGACCATTAGGGTTACAGAATGGATACCAAGAGAAGGGAAGCGCAGTCGAGGACGGCAGAAAGTCAGGTGGGATGATGAGGTTAGGAAATTCGCAGGCGCAAGTTGGAATACGCTAGCGCAAGACAGGGGTAATTGGAGATCGCAGAGAGAGGCCTTCGTCCTGCAGTGGACATAAATATAGGCTGATGATGATGATGATGATTATTATTATTATTATTATTTTCACGCAGGATATTAGGATTTCTGCTCGGTATCCACGACTACATGTCGGGGATGGTGAGCAGTCGTGTTGACGCAGCTGCAGTGATGATACGTAGGTTTTAAAAATTGCCATATATGGCGATACTGACCAGGTCTTCAGTGCCACCGGAAGACACTTGACAAAATTGCTGCGCTGTTCGGCTGCTGACGTCTTCGATCACGGCGCTAGATTAGGATGGCGGTCCCACTCCGGCGGCACGAGCCCCCTGTTTTCAGTACTTTTGGAGCAACCGTGGCGGCTCTTCTACTTAGGATATGACGTTGACGTATAAACCACAAGAAGCTTAATTCTTGTATATTCCAACTATATATAATATAAAAAAATTGATTGATGTGATTTAGAAATAAATGTTCAAGAACAAGCATGAGATACGTGGTTTTTGCGAACTGTGTCTCAGTTGTGACCATATTTAGAAGAAACTACCGCACTTACTGCATTGCGGCTTGCTCTGTAGCTTTAGGACATATTTATCTAGTACCTAGACGTAGCAAAATAATTTTGAATTTTTACTTTTTGAATAATTTGCTTTTGAAAATTGGCAAATATCGCAATCTTCTGCTGTAAACAGCCCGACAACTACATGCTCAAGGAAGCTAAACTTTGGATAAAGTAGAGTTCAAGGAATTTTCATTTAGGACGCAAAATTTCATTCATGTAACTTTATTAGTTTTCCTAATAATGCGGCCGAAATTAAGCATTATGTGGAATTTTGGTTTTATTTTTGCCTATTTTTGCGGGAAGGTACTAAAGCTACGAAGCTGCGGTTTAAAACTAATAAAGGTGCTGATAAAGGTACTAGTGGGTATTGATCCTCTATCGCTTAGTAGGAACAAGTGGATAGCAGTTGTTACGGACTACACCACCCTGTACGCGATCACGCGGGGATCTCCCTACCAGCTGTGCAACCGACGTCGCTGGCTTCGTTCTCGAAGCTGTGATACTTCACCACGGCGCTCACCGACAACTCCTTACCGACCGGGGCCACTACTTTCTCTCACAGGTCGTCCATGACATATTGCACACCTGCTACAAGTTTAAATGGAGTATCATCATCAGAACAACGCCCTCACAGAGCGGCTCAATAGAATAATCACAGAAATGCTCACTATGTACGTCTCTACCGACCACCGTGACTGGGATGCCGCTCTGCCATTCGCCTACAATACGTTCCGCCATGATTCTGCTGGTTTCTCTCCATTTTTTCTCTTCTATGGACGAGACCGTATACTACCGCTTGACACGATCCTCCCAGCCGTTCTCGGTAAAATGTCAGAATATGGCCGTGATGCCATATCTAGAGCAGCAGAGGCACGTGAGATTGCACGCCGGCGTCTGACCACGTCCCAGGAAAAGTAATGATGCATATATGACGCTCGTCACTGCGATACCCACTTTAACCCTGGTGACATCGTGCTTCTTTCGAAACCAGCATGGTGAGTTGGTGTTTGTGAGAAGCTGATTTCGCCCTTTTCAGGCTCGTACCGTGTCTTGCGTCAAGTGGCAGACATGACCTACGAGGTACAACCTCTCGATACCTCCACACCACGATCCTCCTCTCATATCGTTTACGTCACTTGACTGAAGTGATATCACTTGAACCTACCAAGCGCCGGGACAGCGCGTTCACCGCCAGGGGTCATGCGGCGAGGCGCTGCAGTAGCCAACGATGATGACAGGACTGACGAAGACGACAATTGCTGATATTCGCGCACACGGGCGTAATCTTGTATGCTTGTTTTGGGCCCGTTGTATATATCTTGTAAATACATTGTCGAGTGTAGTTTCTCCCCGTCGCAATATATATATATATATATATATATATATTACAAACACATCTACGACCTCATCAAGTTTGTTTGCTCAAATGAGAATTACGCCATATGCGAATGCAGCCTCAAGTCTGCATCACTTTCATGGTTTTGCTCTCATACTTTCATTTCCTTGCGCGATGTACTTGAAGCACGCCCAACAATTTTTTAGATTTCAGTTCCCCATGCGTTAAAGTGAACATAAAATATTCCAAATAACTTCCGATAAGTAACACAATATAGATTACCTGGAGGTCTAATATTGCACATAACTATAGCAGATCTCTAGCATAACGTTGAGGGGACAGCACTGCTATACAGAATGAACTTTATTCAATGAATTCGTTATGAGAGATTGCAAAAAGTGACCCACGCTGACCGGTCCATAGCAGTTATGAACGTCGTGTAGCCAATGAAACCAATCCTCACAGAATGTAAGAAAGAATCGGACTTTGTGAATGGGCAGTCTAAAAGGAAATGCAGGCGCAATCTGGCCATATATTGTCCATTTTACAGAAAAGGGTTTAATAGCGCTTACTGCTAAGGAACAGTCGCAAAAGTTCCAAGCTAAATATGCCGGAAAGTAGGCTGCACAGAAAGCCTGGTCCTATAGGGGGATTTTTTTTTTTTTTACCTGCACAAGATTCTTAAAATTTGCCTGTGGCAGATAGCAGAATTCTAACCCTTCATCTAAACCACACGATAAGGCTGCCATTACTTCTATGAGAAAAGAAAATGCTTCAATAAATAATTAACCTAATTACGTTATATACCTTCTTAATTAAATACCTTGTCGCACATATTTCACTACAATAATTATAGCGGGTGAGTTCGCATGGCTTATCCACTTGGAACGAATTCTTAAAACGTCACGAGTTTCGTGAGGTTACTCGTAATTTTTAAAATTTCCGACGAAATACATTGGCGGTCCAGTTACCTTTTTAAAGAATACGCTGTTTCATGCATTGAAGCACAATAGTAACTGGAGCACCAATGCATTTCGTCCGACACGTCAGACACAATTCGTAGATTAAAATGTGTGCCATGAAATAATTATTTCATATTATTACGGTTATGGTTGCAGTGTTTATTTACAGGACGAGGTTGATGGTCAGGTAAATATGGCGTCCATAGGCTGCGCCAGCTAGCGTGTTCTTCCGCTTATCCTTGCCTTGCTCATGCCATAACAATACGTTTATTAGAGTAATTATGTTAATTATTCAATTAAGCATTTTGATTTCGCGTAGAAGTAATGGCCGCATCATCGAGTAATTTAGATCAAGGGGTATAATTCTGCTACCTGCGCCATGCAATTTCTTAAATTTTGGTGCAGCTAAAAAAATACACACTGTATATAGCGCTACACTGCTGACGCAGGTGGTATAGTGATTTAGAAACATAGAAAGCTTCAAGACTTAAATTTGTGAGTTTTCCGAGAAAGTTTAGCTAAACTAAGTCCAAGTCTAGATGTAGGGTCGTTTGCCCGCGAATTTCTGTGGCAGATTCAAATTACGCACCCATGCACTGACTTTGCAATTGTAATATTCTAAATGCGCATCTAGAAAATAGTTCCGATTCCTACAGAGCAATTGCTTGAAGTAGCATTCAAGAATTTCAAATTCAAACGTGCAATCGCAATATTCCGTGCACCGGAATATTAATTTAACTTTGACACATTATATCGTGTCCTTCTGCTCCTGAGCTTCTTTTCCGACATTGTCGTCGGCCGCGCTCTTTTCTTCATCTTTCAGTGCTTTCCAATGTACAAATTTTTCAACCGCTTACATTTACTTGGAGCCCAATGCTCAAGCTTTTTTAAATACACTGGCATATATTTATGAGTGTAATGTTCAAATGCAGAAATAATGAGTAGAGGGCAAACGTGTGACGAAGAAAAAAGCAGCTCGGTAGTCGTCGTTTCTTTTTATTGACTTCTTGCGGCGTTCTATTTGTCTTCTACAAAATGCAAATTAGGGCGGACTCAGAGGTGTCGTCTGGACAGACTGCATGCAGTTAGTCTTCATCCTGCTAGGACCAGCAGCTGTCGTCGTGAAGGTCATCATAGACTCAAGCAGTTCTGCAACAGTCCTACAACCGCTAGATGATTTCGATTTGCATCGATACATCGCAAAGTAAGTTTCCTTCGTGAATGGCGCTGCAATATCTTAATTGAACAATATTTTACTCTGCCTTCCGGGAACCCGAAAGAAGTCTTCAATTGTCACCAGCAACAAGCTAGAGAGTACTATTGTGCCACACACTCGACGAAAACCATCGTCATACCGAATCGTGCTTTTAGTCAAGCCTTGACAAACAGGGACCATGTGGGTGCCTGTGTGGAAGCCGTATATGCAGCCCAACAGTAGAACACTAGCGGGATTGCCCAGTATGACCACCGCGACATCTCAAAGGCCACAGCACTAGCGGCTGTGTGGTTGACCTGGTGAAACGTGCAGCGATGTCTGAACACTAGCGAGAACCATATGAGTGACACAAGTGCTTAGGCATGACAACATAGTGGTATTCACGTGGTAAGTTCTGGGCCCGTTTGCACCAGCAGAAACCCGGCCTTCGTACTGGTAGATGCTTCGCATCTGCTTCATTCTTCTATAAACTTGGTTTTGCAATGTGCCGTACAATGGGCGCGGTAGCTATACGGTGTTTTGCAAACGCAGTTGAGATCTTGCAGGAAGGATGAAGACGATATTACATCTGATGCAACAAAAGTGATACATCCTCATCTCTGAGATAGTCATTCTACATCCCTCGTCGAAATCGTAATAGTGAGGCAGGCTCCTCAGTATATTATGCACTCTTCATTGTGCAAGCTAGCATAACATAGTATGCAATGACGTCTGTTTTTCTGTTTCCGTGGCTCACACATTATTGATAGCATACCTGAATTTTCCACGCTCTGATTAGCTTCACAGCTTGATAATAAATGGGGAATCGTTTTTATTGAAGGAACAATTCTACACGTACAAATTCTGTGGCGTCAGCGTCACTCACAATATAGGAATTGTATGTTGAGAGATTCCTTTACATGATGCAATAATAGCGACCTATGTCTTATATATAATAGCCACCTAGTCGATCTCGAAGGCAACAAAATTCGTACCCGCCGCCGTGGCTCAGTCAGCTAAGACGTTGCGCTGCTGAGCACGAGATTGTGGGATCGAATCCCGGCCGCGGCGGCTGCAGGCTGCATTTGGGTGGAGGCGAAATACAAAAACGCCCGGGTGCTTGCGTTGTAGTGCACCTTAAAGAACCCCAGGTGGTCAAAATTCATCCGGAGCCCTCCACTCAGGCGTGCCTCATAATCAGAACTGGTTTTGGCTCGTAAAATCCCAGACAGAAATTCTTGTTACGTAACGACACAGACCACGATCCTCACATAAACGTTGCCTATTTTGACTATGGCAACGTTATATCACGTATTCTTTGTCAACGTTGCAGAATTTCCGAATTGCCTCCAATAAATCTTGGCACCCAACGCCATCACTCTTCGTTGGCGTCTGTATAATTTCGATACTCACATTGCTGGTACATCTAAAAATCGTAAATGTCTGCGTTATATGAAGCCTCTGGTTTAAGGCGTTTCATTAAGTTTCAAGTTTATCTGCGGTTCGTTGATAACACAGTCCTGACTTTGAAATGTTTGCTTCCTTGCTATATCGTGTTCCTTCGTACTTAAATCACACAAAATGTAGACTTACATTTCATTGTTTATATTGCATTTGCAACACATTTGAAAACGTTCATGGAATCCTGGGGTTCTTCGCACAAAAAAATCAACATGCGAATATAAGGCATGCAGTAGTGGGGGACTTCCAATTGATTTTGACCATCAGGAGTCTATAAACTGGCACCTAATTTTAAGTACACGAGCACTTTCGCGTTTCGCCCCCCGTAAACGTGTGGCCGTCGTGGCCTGAATCGAAGCCCAAGATCTCGAACTCAGCCGCGCAACGCGATAACCACCGGGTTAACCTGGCGGGTATGGAAATGCACCTAATTATACGATGCATGTCATTGTGTTGTATATGCTGTAACACTTTGTACTAACGAACTGACTTAGTTCGAGCATTATAGATCCGCTACTGTGTACTTCAGCCATACATTTGCAGAAACGGTTATAGGATTGTTACACGATGCGGCACTAGGTCCTAAATTACACTTCACTTGAAGTCAAGTAAAATATTTTGCTGTCATTTTGTGGACGTTAGATTTCCGTTTATCGAAATGTGAAAACATACCCAAAGCAAATTTTACTGCAATGATCGCACCTGTAGCAACCGTTTTATTGCTTGCCTCTTTAAATTTCAAGCATCAAGTTTGACCTTTCTCACGATGAAAACGTCTGGGTTACTGTCGCTGCCCTCACGACATGTCTTTACCGTGTGGGCATGGACCAAGTCGTCGTTCAAAGGTGCATGGCTTCCAGGAGCCTAGCCAGTGCTAAAAGGTAAGAACACTTGCGATAGTCGGCATAATGCGGCACATGTAATGATTATTTTACTGTATCCTGCAAGTTTCAATGTACTTAGGCCAAATGGAAATTTGTGGAATGCTTTTGGTCGCTACACCGAAAGAGCTTTAATTTCTCGCCTTGTTTCGGAATTGTTACAAAGGTTCAGAGTAAAAGAATACTAAGAGCTCTGACCTAATCATAATGTACGGATCCATGCAATGTCTCAGAATCCTGGTTTTTCTGAGCTCGTACCTGCATTTTTCGGTGGTGGAAGGGCAAGATGAGATTGAAACTGTTTGATATAAAGTTGGCCTTCATAATAAAACTCTTTAGTTGGTGCGGTTTATCACCCTCCCGCATCGATTACTGCTCCCCAGACTTTAAGCAATTTCATGAACGAGCACAACGCTTCCTCTGCAAATGTTTTGTTATAGCGTGACTATCACGCCCTGATATACACTCGCCAAGCCCGTCTGTATCCGGCCACGATATTAATAACGCATCGAGTTCGTCAACTTCTCACTTTCAGGTGGCATGAAGCAGATCGTTGAATCCAGCATCCAGGGGGGCAGCTGTTTTAGACCTTGTGTTCGTCAGTGTGTGCATTACTGATGAGGACTACGAATGTGAAGTTGTAGATAGATTGTCGGATCACAGACCTATACTAGTGTCATTTCCTCCAGTGTCCGGGCACCAAGATTTATTTATTATACTTTTCACGATTTTAATCGGTCCCATGACCACTCAATTATTCATCTATAACGTAATTTTTTCGAATAGTTTGAACAGCTTAGCCTGCCCTGCGATGTCAACAAATTAGCGCAGTTTTTTTTTTCAACATCTTGTCCTTTGTCCAAAACCATGTTTGTCCTTCTGAGAAATAAAAAAAAACATTATCCAAAGGTTCCATGAGAGACATCAGAATTGCTTTACTTGTTCCATCGCCTTTCTATGCTGAGATGCCTAGCGCGCTGGTGGCGTCCATGCTAGAGCGCAGTTTCATATTATTAAAGAAAAAGCTCGTGGTAAGACAAAAAAGCCAGAGACCTTTATGACATTGTTATCTTACGTACCTTATAACGCACTAATCACAAAATTTTGGGGCACAATTTTTCCCAACTTAAGTTTTAGCAATAATGTTATCGTTAATAATGCATCAGCTAATGATTCTACGCTAATCGACACAACATATAATGGTCATTTGCAACCTACCTTAACGATAGAAAAATGCGAGACATGATTTTGTTCTTAACATGATTTAGAACCTTCACCCCAAAAAAAGTTACGGTCCCAATGAGATGTCCAATACTTTTCTGCATCGTTAGTCCCTTTGGTGCAGCCGCTACTTAAAGCTTATATTCAAGAAAACACTACCGACTAGAATAGTTCCTTCGTCACGGAAAACAGCAACAGTATAATTCCTTTATATGTCTGGTGGCCAACAATCTCTATTATATTATCGGCGAATCTAACATCCTACTCAAACAAAATGCTGGAGCATATATTACACGGGCATATTTCAGAGTACCTTGATGGTAAAACTATTTTATCTAATTCTCAATATCGCTTTCGTCGGGATTGTAGTGCTACCACTCAACTGATAGAATGCAGCCACGACATCGTTTCACCACTTGACGTAGGTCCCCCAAATCAATCCTGTCTGTGTCGAGTTCTGCTAAGCATTCGACACAGTCACTCATTCGAAACTTTTACGCAAGCTTGACTCAATATTTAACAATCCTTTTCTTGTTAACTGAATCGCTAGTGTTTTACCGGCCATTCACAGCGTGTTTCTTTCAAAAACACAAACTTTCCTGGTGTTGACATATCTACCGGCGTGCCGCAGGGCCATTACTATTATTGCGTTATGTAAATGATTTGCGTTCTAACATACCTGTCAATATACATTTGTATACGGACGATTGCGTACTTTATCAAACTAAATGACAAAATGATAACGTTGGTAACATGATAACATGATAACATGATAACAAAATGGTGCTTCTGATAAAGTTTGTCAATGCTGCACAACATCCATGCCATCAATTTTAGGAAAACCATATACATGTAATTTGCTAGGCGTCTCTTTTCCATCCCCGTCTCCCTATGCATTTAACTGTTGCGCACTAAAAAGTGTGTCCACATATAAATACCTAGGTGTTTATTTTACTAGCAACCCGCCATGGTCTCATCATAAAAATTTTATTTGCAGCGAAGCACATATTTACTTACAGCGTACTTTGGGAACAGCTCCCTAAATACTAAATTACTCACTTTCAAACCAGTTATCCGGCCACTTACGAAGTATGCCTGTATGGTGTGAATCGCTATGAAAACTGTAGTATTGAGAAGTTGGAAACGATTCAGAAAAACGTAATCAGGTTCTTCTACCGTCATTATGATACCAACGTTTCCCTGTCATGTAAACTTTCTGCGTTAACTTTAACAACTATCAGCACCCACCTCTACATAGAATCCCTAAAGCTTTTCCGCACCTTAATTAATCCACCAAACGTTTCTGCTCTTAGTACATAGACAAAATTCGCGGTACCTTCCTCATCTAAAAGGTCTCACCGATTTAATAATTTACCCTATTGGTCATGAACTGACGCGTTTAGATATAGTTTTCGCACCATAACAATCGAATGTTGCCATTTGCTGCCTCAAGCCATTAATTCTATACCGTTGTGCAATTTCATGCGCGAACTTGAGTATCATTGATTTTTTTTGTTTTCCTCTGCAGTGCTGTGTATATTTGTACCGTTCGTGTGCTGCACAATTGCGTAATATCCCACTCCTACCATAGCCCCAAATAGTGCACGAGTATGTAAATCTAAATGAATAAATAATTAATTAATTCAAAAAAAATTATCTTTCGAGAACGTATGGGTGCAAAACGCAAGAATGCAATAACGTTTTAATGAGAACAAAATTTCGGCTGCTTGTTAGGCTTTCAGTTGAATGGATACAACGCGATAACAACATTTCAAAGGTCACATGTCCCATCGTTTCCTTTTGCTTGTATTTGCCCTCTTGGACTGTCAAGGTGAATTAATAGCGCGATGAACTGATGTAATGTGCTTCTTAATATTTCTGATGATGTGTGAGCGCAATGTACCTTTTAATGAACACGATAACTTTCTCGCATATGCATTGTTCGTTCTCAAAACAGAGGGTCTCATTCATTTTAAGGATTTCTAATATACCTCTTGAACTTATGACATCTTCAAGATAAGTTTCGTTCTCTGTTCCTACGTTTTATATTTAACGCCACCGACGTCCACGCTTGGCTTACTCAACAGCAAGTATGAAAGCCACAAAGTGAGCTAAGATATCACTACTAAACGCCGTTTCACATGACGCGATTTTCACTCAGCGATGCAGCAAATTCCGTAGCTCAGCAACCGCCACGACGTCGAGGGCTCTCGGCGACTTGATTCGAACATGTTGGTTGCGCAGTCGCTGAGTCGCAGCGATTGGCTCGATGTGGCCGGGGCAACGTGTGAGGCAACAGCGAGGGTCGTCGAAATAGATGCTTTCCTGTTTTACCACGTGTTGGAAGCTCAGCAGAACAATGTCGCGTGCCAGTTTCAATGATGTTATAACAGGGCATACCCACCAGCGCAGTAGCTTCATGAACAATGTTTTGTTTCTCCAGCTCACACAATTAGTTTAAAAGGAGGCGATGCACGCTATCCAGGTCGGGAGCAGACTCCGCCTTCAACACACCGCTTCTACCCACTTTATCGACACCGTCGTCAACCTGTTCATCGCTACAAATGGTTGTTGTTGTTGTTCTTGCCTCAAATTGTGCCTGGTGATTTCACACTCAATAGTAGCTTCTTCTTAGAAGCAAATGCTCCTCCAGGGAAAGAGTTGCGGCTTTGATATATTACAGGCAACAACGAAACTGCAGTGTACTAAACGTAACCAGCCCCCCAACGCCGCACTATCTGCATGCTCATACCTGCGGTATTGTGCAGCGTTTCCCTCACCGCAGCTGCAGACTAAGCGATCTTAAAGTCGGAACGCATTTACACGTAAAGAAATGGTATACCTATTCCATTTCAAATATTATTAAGAAAATTGTAATAATTGACTAGTTTCCACGTTGCTTTTATTTAGCGATGCAAGCGTGTATGCTTCGTGAGCAGCGGGCAACCGTCGACGTCGCAGCGACGGAAATCGCACTGTCGCAAACGCATATGTGAAAGCTGTCAGCGAAAATCGCTCTGCGACGTGCGCGACAGACCTATTTTTTCTGCGCAATCGCGCCATGTGAAACAGCCTGAAGGCGTGGCATGCGTGGGTGTACCTGTGGAGTCGGAGCATATGAGCGATGCATTTAAGCCAGTGGGACAAGTGGAAAAGTGAATGCACTCACTGCAGCAACACTGTGACTTCGTGAACTTCATAATATTGATACAATGTCGGCCATGATCAGTTGACTTTTCTCGAACGTAGAAAATTCACAAATCTGATTATTTGACTTTAAGTAACCGCGATTATTTGTGTTAAAATTTGTTATCAATGACCAGCCCTACACGCCCAATCTCCTTCCATTTAGCTTACAAATACAGGCGCAGAAGTTTTGGAAATATAGGCCACTTACCCAAATCAAACGGCGTTCCAGATATTTCAACCTCTTACTTTTTCACTAAATGTTAGCAACAATACATATGTAAAACTGTGTTCCAGTGAAATAGCCTCTGTTAGAGGAACACTGTTCCTCCCACCTGTACCGAAGAGGAGTGGCTGTGTCACTTCCGCCCTAATTCCAGATGTTTACACTGTGCATTTGAAAGGTGAGAGGCTCACATATATGGAACGCTGTTCCACATGTTTTCCGCTTTGCTATGGAACGCCATTCCATTTACTTAAGTGGCAAAAACTTTGAAAATTTTTTGTTTAAAGCTTGAACACAGATGAAATGAGATTGAGAATGACACTTGATTGAAAGAAATAGACACTAAAATTACAAACAGGAACTTACCTATAACAGCGCCTTGCTCCTTGCTTTTTGCTCTTACCTGCGCCTCAAGAGCTCGTATTGACAAAAAGCTCTTACACTAAATTTCTCGTTCCACTTTCAGCCAATGCTAATTATGAACATATCATTGGCGAAGAAGGCCAGCCAATGGTAATGGGCACTTATGAATGAAAACCTATGTGAATTGTGCCCCAGGTTATCACGGAGGCTCGAAGCGTTATGATGCGTCTTGGAACGCACCTAACAGGGCAACAGGCAATATTTACATCATAAATAACCCGCTGCTTTTTTTTTTTGCTTTTGGCATTCTCTTTCAGTCACATAAAGCTGAAGCTGAAGGGGGGGAAGGCACTGAAATAAATTTGCCGATTTTATTTCGGTGCGCCCTATACAACACTTGAAAAAAATTATATCTAAGCATGTTTCTCCCTGTCTTTCTGCTTGCTACATGCCATGGACTAGGGGTCCCGACCATTAGCGATGCCCCTTCGGCGCAAGACAAAACGCTATCTTTGTAATAAAGTTTATCTATCTATCTATCTATCTATCTATCTATCTATCTATCTATCTATCTATCTACATGCAGAACAGTACTTTTAGGGGCCGTACTTCTCCTTGTCGTCAATCTGGTGAAGTTAGCCATGGCAATCGCCCTAATCCTGTGGTTTCGGGGCTGCGACCCTCAGCTTCTCGGAGAAATCAGAAGCCCAGACCAGGCAAGTACACGCTTCCATTTCCTTCTTTGTTCCTCTCATGTCAACCTCTTTTTGCGCCCCACTATCAAAGGGAAAACACAGTTCTTTCTCGGTACGTCGACAAGCGGCTTTTCAAAGACATAGGGTAATAACGGGAGTGAAAAGGAATGATATGTACATTTCCATCTAACAGGATATAATGCGTCCGTTTGCACCGGTACACGATCAAATTGCCTTTAAGGTAATGCGTTGCTGCAGAACTTTTAATCTGTGGTTTCTGCCACGTGTAGGTAACAGGTACTCAAATTTCTTTGTTAAGACAGCGTAAAGCTGTGTAATTAAAGCATAAAACTTATTCATACAAAAAAAAACACTTGAAGAACAGGTGAACGTGACATTAGTTCTGCTATAGGCCTATACGGTATTCGTAGTTAAGAACAGCCACATGACGTGGGATATTTCACTCTGTTTTGTATCTCTCTGTTCTGATCCCGGAGTTCGCATGAATTGCGTTGTTGAGCACGTCAACAACGTTGCACAAGTCAAGAATGTGACTCATTTATAGCACACGGTATCTGAGTAACCGTTCTCTTCTTCCTACAGATCCTGCCGTTTTATATAAAAACCTACCTGATCAGCTTCCCAGGGTTCACGGGGCTTTTCCTCGCCGCAGTAGTGAGTGCCTCAACCAGGTGAAAGTCAAGCACGATAATATATTCTGAATATGGTCATTTCCACGTGGAGCGTTGTTGGAAAGTCTTGGTAATTTTTTGAATATTGAAATGATCAATCCATTCGTTTTCTTCGTTATTCTAGGCTGATCACTTTAGGAGACATCGCTTTCGGTATCTATTTAAACGAGTGGGCACGATGCACAACACTCCATTTATCAGATGCCGTACTGGGCGTTACGGTTTGTGGAAGTGTTGAATAATAGATTTATCATAAAACAGCCTGGAAGGCATTCTGCTTTAGCAAAAGCCAAATCCACAATAAGTGCCATGTTTGAACTGCAGGCCACCTATATAAAATTGAAATATGGGAGGCAGGAAGCTAGCTTTCACATAGATCTCAAGTATCGTTCAATGCTTATTTTTTATTTTTAAACGAAGATAGGGCTAAAATTATAGTGGTGCCCTGCCGACATGGTAGTGGGAATTGAGGACCCGTACCGCGTAAATGACCCCTTGAGTCCAACGCACTTGATCAATGTGGGGGCTATTTTCCTGTGAAGTAGGCCCTGTGCAAGAAAGCTTCTAAACATACAGGTGCACTGGACAGGGCCGAGCTGGACAGGGTCGTCTCCCACTCGACTATCATCGGATTACGCTTGGCCGATACTTTGGCATTCTGATCCCATGTCCAGACCATGTGGTATAACATGGCCGTCAGGGCACATAATTTGCATTGCGGATTGTATGCCGTAGGATCTATCTTGGACAAGACAGAAGGATTTGGAAAGGACGATGCTTGTTATCGTCGCTATGCTACCTGTGTTGCCTTACCTGTGTTGCCTTACCTGTGTTGCCTGATCTAATCTGGGATCAGGGGGAGGTAGAGTGTGTCTATTCAACCGAATGTGTTGCAGTATCTCAGAATATGAAAGGAGGGGCTGGGAGTCATCCCGGTTAGCGAGAAGTTGCGCTGTGGAGGAATAGGCCGAATCCCGGTGTAAAAGTTCTCGGGTGAAGGTACGAGCAATCTCATTACCTCGAACTCCCGTGGGCCCTGGTACCCGTAGCAGCTCTTTCCACTGACCCTCTTGACGATTGACTGTAGCCTGTTGCAGTTTTGAACGTGCGAGGTGGCCGACTTGACTTCTTGCGAAGTTACGATACGCCGCCCAGAAATCCGTAAGGACGAAGGTGGCTCTTGGATTACGCATGTCTAAGGCTAGACCGGCCTCTTCCATGACTGTGACGCCTATTCCGGCGACCGAGACGCATCTACCACTGGTCCTCTGTGTACAACGGTTACCGTGGAGCGGTTGTGCAGGGGTCCGGCGGCACCTACGAAGAAGGCGCCTACTTGATCTGAATATTTGTTGTAGGCTTTGGCTCTGGCAGCTCTCCATTTCACGTTGTATATGGGGTGCATATTACGTGGCAGAGGGCGAGTAATGACTTCCTTCTGCCATTCTTGTTGTAGTGATCGCTTGCTGGTGACCTGCATGGGTGGATTGATGCCCTCTGTTTCTACCGTGGCGCGACCTGCTTAAGCGCGTGCGAGCCGAAAGCCGAATTACTTGGTTCATGTTATGAGCTTGGAAGAGCTCTGACGCTGTTTTATAGATACCCATCCCAAGCAATGAGTGGTACATTGAGGGCTTTCTGATATGTAAGGCGAAGCAGGTGGTCCAATTTGAGTTCGTCCCTTTTGAAAATGCGCGGGTACGGGAAGCTGTAAGTGTCACGACTGATCACAAAGGCCTGTAAGGCCCGCTTCTTTCATGCCACGGTGTCTAATGGCAATTCGGGATATCATTTGGGAGATATTGGTGCAGGTAGTGCGGAGCTTTTGAATTGCTGCACTGTTGTTGGCCTGATTATTAATGTGAGCTCCCAGGACGCGGATGGTGTCCTCTTCCTTGACCGGGGATTGATCAAGTTGGATATTCAGCGGAATTTCGTTGCCACGTTTCCTAAATACCAGGAGTTTTGATTTATTAGAAGAGCAACGAAGTCAGCAAGCGCGGCCGATGCACTCTAAAGTATTCGCTGTCCGTTGTAGTGCTTCTTTCATCTGTGCCATGCTGCCGGTGTTCGTCCATATCGTAATATCATCTGCATATAGAGCATGCTTGATTCCGGGTATCTTGTTGAATGCCCTATCAAGGTCCAGCAGTGCTATATTAAACAGTAGTGGCGAGATTACTACCCCTTGGGGTGTGCCAGAGTCCCCCATTGTGATAAGGCAGATTTGGCGTCGCCAGCTCGTATGATCAGGTGACGGTTGTGCAGGAAGGCCCCCACCTAGTCCTATGTACGCTGTCTGATTCCGATTCTAGCGAAGTTCGCCAGGATAGCCGAATGCCGGACATTATCAAAGGCTCCCAGAAATTCACTCGCCAGAATGGCGCGCTCCTGTTCTGTGGCTCCACTGGGGCGATCGATTAGGTCGTACTTTAGTCGGAATAGAACGCGTTGTGCTGATAAATGGGCTCTAAAGCCAAACATTGTCTTTGAGAAGAGGTCGTTAGCTTCCATGTATTTCAGTGAGCCTGATTTGGAGTAACTTCTCCATGACCTTGCCTCTACAGGAGGTGAGGGACAGGCGACGAAAGTTGGGTTTAGGAATAAAGAAAATTTCGGCCGATTTCCATTCTTGAGGAAGGGTACCTTCTTGCCAATACTTATTAATTTGGTCAGTAAAGAGTTTAAGCATGCGGTCACCAAAGTTGGCAATAAGGGTGGCAGTAATTTGTTCTGGACCTGGAGCCGGTCCACAACGCATCCTGTCAGCTGCCGCTCTGATCTTGGCAGTCGTGAAGTCACGGTTCATTTCCGGCTTTGCGGTTTCTTTGTATTCGAAAATGTGGTCAGCGCTCACGGAGGTATTGATGTATTTGTCCTCCAGATGTCAAAAGAGTTGAGCTGTGTCTCCTGCATTAGCATGGACTGCCCGCTGAAAATTTCGACGGGCGGCTACACGTTATTGATCCGGGTCTATTAGGCACCTGAGTAGGTTCCGGGCTGATTTCGTGTGTAATGTGCCCGTAAGTGCGGCAAGAAACAAGCGCTGACACCAGTCCCAGTTTATTCATTGGCTATAAGTAACCTGTACTGCACTGAACTATTGAGCCGTTTATTCTCTTGTATGTCCCCAATTAGGTGAAGCTAAAAGCGGGCATGCTTTATAAGTTGCATTTTTACCAACATCGGTATTAAATGTAATATTTTGTGCGTGATTCCAACAGTATGTAACAGTTCATTGCACACGGGATCAACATGACAGTTGCGAGTTAGCACCTCGACGAACCAAACAGCTAAGAAGTTCTTTTGTGTTGCTTGATTCAAGATAGCTTCTTCGAAACTCACACTTGGCTGTCTTTCAATTTGCTTACTAAACGACCACAATACTGCGCAAGCTGTTTCTGATGCGTTTAAATAAATTTTAGGTACCTTAACGATCTCGAAAGAAATATCAAAGAATTATTAACCCTATATATTTTAGTGCAATGATAGCATTTCATGCAAAATACGAAAACCATAGATATGAATATTGAGCAAGAAGAAAGGGAACCCAGGGGCTTGATTTTTCTTACAGCCGTATACGAAGCCAACAAGCAATGAAGCCAAATGAAGCCTGCGGACAATTAAATGCGGTTCTAATTTGAATGCACGAATAACGAAAAATTACTTGAACATTTCAATTAAAGTCACAGCTAAGTTGTCCCGGTGCTTTCCTTAGCTTCATTGTTCATTGGCGTCATATTGTTCTCACAGACTAGGAATATTGCGACATCATTAATATTTTATTAAATAATCGACAGTCCATGTGCATTTTCCCCAGCACCATATCCTCGGCCATAAATTCCGAAGCAGCTGTTATCTACGTCGACGTCCTATCGCCACGCTTCAAGCAGCTCGATGCACACGTTCGCTGGATAACCCATGGTCTTGGTAAGTATCACTGAATATCATATGATCAAATCGTAGCTGCACCTTTAAAGACTTAATAGCGGTGCTGCTAATTTGGTTTAATTTGTTGTCCAACTCGAAAAAACTTTACGCGGGGGTGAGGGGGGGGGGGGGGGGGGCAGGCTTTGTTTTCACAATAAACCAAATACATTTCTTTGCCGATCTTCCACTTCGAAATGGCTTACTTGACAATGTTCGCGTAAACACATTAACATAAGGAATATATTAACCTCGCACTTGCGCATTCCTCTGTGAAATGGATGACACACGTTTGTGTGGTCCATGCAGACATGAGAGGATAAATTCCTTTGTTATTTTTGTTCTTGCTCGGAACTCAATAAATCAGACGTCACGCCAACGTAGTCACCACCTGTGTCGTGTCATCGTCGCCGCTGTCATGGCATCATCGACGCCGTCATTTGCAAGTCACAGTGATCGCCATCCTGCGGTTGTCGTCGTGCGATTACCTGCCGTTCTCGTCCCACCTACACGATTTCTCGCCTTACACGGACACGTTGCGCCATCTGGCAACACTTCGCGGAACCTCTGACAATGCTAGATCCTGCACTACGTTCAAAGTACTTTGCATAACAATGATTCCCACTGTGCATGTGATCAGCATATTGTGAGCGCTGCGTGTCCATTTCATCTTCCTCATCTGGACATACTCATCATCACCACTAGGGCGCTAATAGTGGGTGGCTCTCTCGCTGAACCAAAAGCAAGCCCTGCGGCCTAACCTTTGTCTCAGAAATGGAGGAGGCTGCTCTCCTGTTCCGCTGTCCTCTTCTCTATCGAGCTTACTCGAGTACATCCCTGGAGCTCCGCCCGGGTCGCCTCTTGTATCAACTGCCCTCGGCCATATCGTACAAGCAGCATCCCAACACCGAAGCTTCCAATAAGCCTGCTCCTGCGGGGACACATTCTTCGACCATTACTAGTACTTAGAAGGATCCCCAGATGTTCGCTGGTCTCCATGGCAACGATGTTGAGGACTGGTTGGAAGATTACGACCGCGTAAGCGCATTTTACCATTGGGACGATTCGGCGAATATCACTCATGTAGCAAAGTCGCGAAGACCTTGCTCGATAACCAAGTACTCCGCAGACTGGACCTCTTTTAAACAGCAGCTGCTGCAGATTTTCGCCATCTCCATTGTTCACTCTGAGGTCGCGAAAAAGAAGCTTTTCCAGCGTGTTCAGCCCACCGGTAAGTCGTGCACTTCATATATAAAACACGTGCTCGCCCTTTGCCGCCGTATCAACAGCTCCATGGCGTAGAACGACTGCGTGCCCCGTTTACTCAATGGCAGTGGGAACATTGCGTTTAATGCCCTTGTCGTGAAAAACGCCACTAGTGTAGCCGACATCATCGCTACGTGCCAGCGCCTCGACGAAGCTCATTCCACCGGCGCACAGCCTGACGCGTCTGGTCACAGGGCAACCAACGACAACGAGCTGCGTCCACTCATCCGTACCATCGTTCGCGAGGAATTGCATGTACAAACTTGCCCATGAGCTTTCAACGTCCATGCAGCGTCGTCTGGGGGCTGCCTACGTAACATCGTGACGGAAGAACTGCTTGCGCGCAAGTCCCAAGCCCTCTGGCCCTACAAACGCCCACCTACTCTCAGATTGCTAACGTGGCATCACCCTTCCCGCAGCGCCCGCCGCCTGCGCCTGCACCACACGGTTTTTACGCTTCACTCTCAGCAAGAAGACCCGCTCAGCCTTATGACAACGGCTCGACAGCCACCTCCGAACCTCCCGGGTACCAAATTGTGATATCGTCAGCGTAGAGTGCGTGTTTCACATGCGGTACAGCCAGTGGCGTAGCCAGTAATTTTGTTCGAAGGGGGGGCTCACGTTGCAGCGTGGCCTCCTTCTTGAGCCCCCTTCTTATGGAATTTGTCGAGGAATCAAATAGATGAATAATGACTGCATTGTCATTGCCAATGTCATTGTAGGTTAAATGCTGCAATCGAATTTTTAAACGCTACGCACTGTCAAGTAAACTATGTATTTTTTTTCACAAAAGAATATATTCGTATGTCCCAAAAAATGGTGGAATAAATAACTGATATCAATGCTTCCGCGTTTTTTCTTGTGTATTTAATAAGTAAAGAAAATATCGCACGAACTTTAGAACTATATATCAGTTCGAAGCCAGCAAAGCAGTGCATGCAGCTGATATGTAAAACGTAAAGGTCAAGAAAAGAACAAGTTGAGGACAATTATTTTGATCAATCTTTGTCATTCAAGAACCTTGTTTACATTTTTGTACACATGCAACGGCCAGGGAAAAAAACCTCAATGACGCTGTCCTTCGTTGCAGTAGATTCCGCAGGAGCAGCGTTTATTGTAATTACACTGAGATTATAGTCGCAACAGTGAGTACATATAAAAAGCACCAGTTCTGCAAAATGTACATTAGAAATGCGAAGATAGAATGGAATATACTAATTCGAAGATAAAACTTGATAAAGGGCAGAAAATTGCCGCTGGAAACAAGGTTCACTGCTTGTATATATACCCAAAATCTCGCAACAAGATATTTAAATATAAATATGTCTCCAATAAATCTAGGTATTTAAGCAAACGTCACTGTATATAATGGGTCAAACAAGAGAAATAAACATGTTGCGCAGTCACAGATAGTAAACTTTACGCATAGAAAGACAGACGATCCAGGCAAGAACAAAACTACGATAGCAGAAATCGTGATATGTACTTAATTGGGCCATGCGGCGGTAGTGACAGCACCATATGGGTAGAATAATAGAGAAATAATGCAGAAATCAGCAAGCAAATGTGTCATTTAACTGCCTGCAGAGCGGAAACAAATATTCTGCACCCAAAAGTACAGAAGGGTATGGCTTCGGTTCATAAAAGAAGTAAAAGCAGGTAGCTAAAACGGAAAGAACAGGCCAAACAAAATCTACAGATGATGCGGCAAGTTCAACTACCAAATATCCGAGTTTGTTTGTTGCGAAACGCCGCGTGGGCCGGGATTTCAATGAGCAAGGTCGGTCAAAATTGATTATTGATTTCCTCGTAATTTTGATCATGATGCTAACTGTTAGAATAAGCGGCGAAATTTTCTGCGGTTTTAAAAGCTAATGAACATTCATACGTTTTCATAATTACGAGTTTATGAACCTGAAGGAACAGAGCTTTTTACTTGCATTGATTTTTGCTGCTTCGCTATCTAAAGGACAATCACTTCACTCGGCGGGGAAGTTTAGCGAAGCGGTCAATGACTTCGGACACGTTGATGCCGACGTCTTTGTGGGCGTATAGAAGCGCCAGACTAACCATGCGTTCTTAAACATCGTCGAGCGCAAGTAGTTTTTTAGTAATCTCATGTTAAAAAATATTCTCTCTGCGCTGGCAGTGGTCACTGGAAGGGTGACTAGAATCTGCAGCAGTTTGTACACATTTACATAGAATTAACCTGCAGTGGCAATGAGAGAGGGCATCTATTCCGGTGCTAAAGCCCAAGAACACTCCTTCAATGTCGTTGGCATTCTTGTTCAGGTACCTTACACAAACAGTAAGCTGTTCTATTCCAGCAATATCCGTCGTTTCGTCAGCAAGTATGGATAAGCAGCCTGCAGCGTTTACTTTTGCACCTAGGCTTTCTTTGATAATTTCGCCGCAAATTTCCATAATTTGATTTTGTACATCTGGCCTACATACGAGGCATTACTGGGGCAACTTATCCAAATGGTTCTTCAGATATGTATCTCCACAATCAGCTCCCATTCGAAGAAGCGCTCTGAAAATACCAGTATTTTCAGCGGGGCTTTCTTTAAATCCATAGGACCACTGTCCCTATGGCCACGGAGAGCTAGACCTTGTCGCCCGCAAAAAAGAACTGCCTCAATATTAGGCCGTTAACTTTCTTCCGTTTTCTCTTATTTTACTTTGCCTACCATCGTCCAGCTGATCGATCACATAGGGCGCGCTTCCTGAGAATGTTTGGAGAAAATTATCAGCTGCCAGCTGACAGCCACGGTGATATTTATTATTTTCGTGTGTGCGAGCGCGTGCACGTGCTTCCATTTCTGGAACGTCTTGGACATGAGGGCTCCAGTGCGCGCATGTTGGCCCAAGTTTATAAGAACATTAAACCTATAAGTTCCAGAATTGAAAAATCGAAAGCACGTCTTTGGAAATGTCACTGTACCTTTTCCGTCAAAAGTCTATGAAAACTTTATACCCATGAAGTTTCGGAAATGAAATCCATGCGCTCCGTAGAGTCCACGGCCGCTGCGAGATGCCGCAGCGCGGCCTCTCGCTATCGAAAAGCCCTTGAAAGTTTGTGCTCGGATGGCGCTCCTGGCGTAATGTGACTCCAGGTTCATGGGCGTTGCCATAAAATCCGGCCCAAATTGAAAATGTTCGTGTCAAAATGTCTTTTCGAGCCTGAAAAAGACATTGTAGACAAAATCCCGAATGATTCCCGGCACCGGGTGTTGTTGTGGTCGGCGGTGCATGCCGGCACAAAAAAAAAAAAAATTTCGGGGGGGGGGGGGGGGTGAAGCCCCATCAGCCTCCCCCTCCCCCCCCCCCCCTTGCCTACGCCCCTAGGTACAGCTCCCGCACCCTGAAAAGTACCTCTACGTCCGAGCTGAAATGGTTCTGATTTTGTTTGTCCTACTTTGATAGCCGCCGTCCTACCCCTGAGGAAAGATTATAAGAAGGATTATAAGAAAGTAAATTATAGAAGCCGCAATTTTTCTTTTGACGTTGAACCAATGCTGCAAGACTTGCGTCTTTCATTTAGGCTTTCGTGGAGAAAAATATCTCTTTGTTAACCTTGCCGCATCATCCAGAATCGTTATAAATACCACATTGTTTGTTAAGTACAAAACGTTGACGTCTTATTTTGAAATGCAATCAACGTGTTTGAGTCCCCACTTTTTCACTTGTAGAGATGACGATATGGTTACTGATTTTACATCACAATCGACCAGTAATGTATGTCTTCCTAATGCAAACCACTTCACTTTATTCATACGCCAAACTCAAACGATCATGACAGACACGCTTGGAGCCATATTATACATTTTTGTAAATCTTTATCTGCCATCCAATGAAAGATTTTCTAAAGAGAAAGCTATCTTTTTTTTTTCAGCATTCCTTCTTGGCATCATCATGACTGTTTACAGCTGTGTCTGCGTCTATATGGGATCTGTAACTATGGTAAATGCAATTTTATATTTATCCCCCTTTAGCCCGGTTATTTATTCAACTTTGTGGTTTTAGGAAACCAGAAAGGGTGTCTCATAGCTAAACAGAGAGGCCGATTTGGCGCTCACGAAGACGTTACCGGATCTACTTATGGAAGACCTATAGCGAATGCTGGACACGCTGCCATTCCTTTATTTAGCGCATATGGAACCATGGTCGACAAGATGCAAAGAAAGCGGAAACAAACCTATCAAACTTCAACTGTCCCGGTGTACAACCTGTTTAGCGGTGACGTTTTAGTATAGTCACGTAATTCAATGTACGTACTCACTGATTTATTTATTTATTTATTTATTTATTTATTTATTTATTTATTTATTTATTTACATAAACTGCAACCCTCTACAATAGGACTGTGGCAGGAGTGGTAAAAAATGTATCAGCAAAAGACAAAGTAAACACGAGCAAATTGTTGAAACAATTAACATAGACAGCGACAGAAGCAAAGAAAAAAGTGATAAAGGCCACGCGTCTGAAAGCGCAGTTCTAATGGACAGAACATCCATTGTGCAACTAAGTGCCAGCAAGCAGGAAAAAACGTGAGCATGCTCTCCGTGCCGGAATATAAATCCTGGCATCCCACGCCGGCTTGGTACTATTTGTTCATTGACGGTATAAACATGATCTTTCATTTCTCTGTGCAGGCCGTATTGATGGTGGTTTCTGCAATTAGCGGTCCTTGCATCGGTTTGCTGATACTTGCCACCACATGCCCGTTTGTGCATTCCAAGGTCAGAGCATTGTCACCTTTCTCTCATCGCGGTGTACTCTCTATAGTGCCAGCGTGACCTCACTCTATTTCTTGGCACAGTTTTTTAATGTGATTGCGTTTCCTAGCACTCGGATATTTGTGCAGTTTAACTTTGTATTTCAAGACATTATTTGCGGCTGTCATAAATACTGTCTGAGCGTTAAGCCCGTATTTTTGCACTCAAACGAGCACGAATGCTTATTTTCCCATAGTACAATAGCTGATTGCAATGCCGCACGCCATTATTGCGTTCTGTATTCTTACCAGGAACTATGAACTTGATCGAACTTGTAGTGAGGAGCTATCCTTGTTTTGATGTATAAATTTATTTGAATCACATTTAAGCGTTGTTACTTTTATACGCGGGTTTCTGCAATCCTTTTTGTAGCCTTCCTGCTTAGATTCTCGAAGTACACAATATAGCATAAATAAAAAATAGACATCAGAAATAAATCTTTCTTAGAGAGGCATCTCACAAGGGATTGCGTGAACCTAGAAGTAGACATAATCAATACAAACGCGCATGAAAAACACGACGGATAAAAGACTGACAACAACAGACAGCGATCGCCCACAACTGATTTCGATAATACCAAAACCCATTGCATTTACAGTTTACTATACGGCTTACAAAACCAGCCCGGTAAGAAACGGACCATATTATCAGCAGCAACCACCAAAACAAATAAATTCACAAAATTTCGTTTTGCCAGATGTAACTGATAAAATGTTGCGAATCTACGTCGTTAATGTCTCTGGTACATTTCGTGTTAGCTGTTTCTTTATTTTTTGCTTCATTCTGGCTTGGTTCTTACTTTTGTGGAAATCGAGGGGTAGTAACTCCATGTCTCCAGCTTTTTTTCTGACATTTTTTGCAATCCCACATGAATGATATCTGATTAGCCCAGCTTGCTGTGATAGGTTTCGGTATTAAAACCAGCTTCTCTACCTCATGAGTAAATGAAACACTTTTGCATTGTTTATGGTAAATAAGCATACGGGCCGTGAATATATAAGAGGGGAGGGGTGTGGGGTGATTGGTTCTATTCCTTCTGCCGCTCTTGTGAGAACAGAAGTGGGCAATAACTCTTGAGGGACCAAATGCCTTTATAGGAATGTGACATTAGCGTCACGTCCACCTTGAGTACACTTGTATCGTTAAAAAGTGACATTTAGTTCTTAACGTTCTTGAATTTTTTTCAATCAAGCATAAAAACTGCATATTCCTCTTGAGTCTGAATTGCGAGACCACCTGGCTATGGATGTTAGAGGCGACGCAGATCACCCTTAAAGGGATACGGACACGAAATCTGAAAATTTTACGAAAATGCTGAAAATGAATCCTCAGTGTGTGATTACACCGAAAAAAAGTAGTCACTTAGCTCATTTTTGAGCCGATGGCGTTATTTTTGGCGTTTTTGTAAGCGCGCGCCTCGCCGCCCTACGCGGGAGTTTGAAGGCGTGACGTCACGGCACCCTCGTCGGATGGCCAGCCGGCCGGCCGCGGTCATTCGAAGCGGGCCGACGCCGCCATCGCGAGCATGGATTCGAGTTCTGGTGCCTCTACCAGCGATGAGTACACGTCTGAAAACGAGGACCATTCGAACTTCGCAAGAAATATTAAGCTTACGGTTACGAGCCTTCCGCGTCAAGCAACGAAGAAGAGCAGGCGGCCGTAGAAGTGCCGGTCCTGTTTTCGCGAGCCGTAGCGCGAACATTTCCCTCTGCACCAGACACTTGTGCAAGAATATTTGTCATTTCCTCTGTAAACTTGCTTTTTCAAGAACGCACGCAGGCGAGGCAGCTGCGGGGTACTTCAGCACTGCGTTGTTGACAGAATAGTAGTTTATGCCGTCGGCGTGAGCAACTGCTGTGAGGTATCAGTACCTCCGAGACTCACGTCCACTTCGCCAGCCGACCGACAGATGGCAGCAGCTGCCTGGCGTTCTGCCCAGTTCTTTCTGCTTTTTGCCTGTGGCGAAGCAAAGCTGTGTGTGTGTGTGCCTGATCTCGTGAGTCGCGCTCGTTAGCCTTGTATTGTTTTACTATGCTTTGCCAACATTTTTAAAGACATTACTGCCTTCGTGCCCAGCCTCGGGCATTTCTCCTAACCTCGCCCTCACACTGCTCAAGAAGGCTGCAAGTGAACGAAAACAGTACCGACATCTTTTCGCCTCCT